>NC_026004.2:12145597-12303097 GCF_000442705.2 Elaeis guineensis | reverse complement strand
AATGATTATATTACTTCTTATTATTATATTATTTAAATATTTTGAGTTTATATTTTTATTTAGAATATTTGACATCATCTATGATGTCTTTTATATTATGTTAGATTTTTAATTTATAAAAATATTATTTAAAAAAATAAATACATATCATATATCGCATGTGATTTTAAGCTAGTTATAATATTATAATAGTACTTTGATCTTCATTCACTAGTTCATCATATTTCCACACCAAGACATCAAACTATATATTCCAAAAAGAAGTTCTTAAATTCCCTAAAAAAAAAAAACAAAACAAAAGAAAGAAAGAAAGATAGCTTTTACCCAAGAAGTAGATCCCGTTGTAGCCATTGCTGAACCTTCCGGTGGGCCTTGAGTGCGGGAAGTCAATGCTGTAACGAGGGAAGTTGGCTTGGCATTATTTCTCGACAGGTCGTACGTTGTTGTTTCCAATGTCCACCATGGAATCACCGAACACATAGATCGCCGGAACCTTTGGCTGAGCATTCCCACTTATAGACATAGAAAAGTATTGCAATCGATCAAACCAGGCTCATAAGGTCGGATCCAGATCCTTCTCAAGTATGAGGTATTATCTGCTTTGGGAGACCACTGAAAAAAAAATGTGGTAGTACAGTACATGCAATTTAAAAATTTTATACAGCAAGAATAAAAGTTTAAACAATTTAATCCTAATTACATATATAAGATCCTATCTTGGACTACCACATATGATCTTTAATATGAAAATATGCACTTTAGATCTGAAAATAAAAATCACATCAATCTCATCGATTTAGAAATTTTAGATCTAACTATTAATCTATAATAGGAATCAAAACAAGTTAAAAATTGTTACCAAACAAATTTGATCTTGATCTCCTCTGGTCCAATGGTTGGAGAAGGTGTTCTTTAGATCACTTACAGCCACACAGAGTCGTCTGGCTTCTATAGAAAGATCCACGTAAAGACAGGCACAGATCAGGGACCTGGAAGTGCTAGCCTACAAGCTACTTCAACAACTGATTTGTTCCTTCTTCTTCAAGTACCTTGGACACTCCAAAGTAATAGAGGATCAAGAGGAGAAATAGAGGAGGAGGAGAAGAGGCTTTGAAAATAAAAAATACCAAGAGAATGATCATGGGATGTCCAAGAGAGAGGACCCCTTTTTATAGACTAGGAATTAGGATTTTTCTAGGAAGGACTCCAAGAGTCAATGCCAAAACCTCCTTTTGGCATCCCAAAAAATTCTAAAAAAAATTATTGGAATGTGAAGAAGATTTTTAGAGTCTCACATGCCAAAAAATTCTCTAAAAAAATAAGAAAAAAATTAATATGACACCAACAATATTCTATATACGAAATTTTTTTTTCTAATTTGCCTCTTATCTCTAATTCGGATCGTATTTGAATTAGGCAAGAGATAATATTATGACTCATCAGCTATAGCCACCCATCCTTATTAGATCCTCTATCATGATGCCAAAAATCACAACCCAAATCCAATTAGGCATAGAGAAATTGGCATAGATCCAGGTGTGGTGCAAAAGATAAGGATAGAGTCCTAGTTGATAAGAACTCTTCGTTTTCAATTCTAATTCTAATTCAAATTAAATTAGATTGAACCCACTGATAGAAATGAACCTAATTCAATTAGAAACTTAAATATCTCATCAATTTTTTAACCTAATTAAAAATTAGTCGAGTCAAATTCTGATCAAATTAGGATCAAATTTTTCTTATAGTCAGACTCGATCATATCAAACTCAATCAGAGTCGAACTGAGTCTAATTCAATTAAACTTGTTTCAAAGCTCTTTGTTCAATCAAATTGAGTTAATTAGTAATCTAATTACTAATTAATTTTTTACAAATAGTAGAGTCTCAGTCTCAGTGGGACTCTCCCTCAGAGTTCTAGTTGGAGTAGAATTCTTCACCAGAGTCACAATCTAATTGGACTCTTCAGCCATATGATCTAACCAAATCTTCTAATGCGTGTGACCCTATAGGGTCGAACCTAAGTCAGTAGTATAGGAACAACTTCTTATACCAATCGATGTAACCATTTGCAATGATGATCTGACGATCGAATAGGTTAAAGTATTGCAAAGCAACCTTCTAGAATCTACTGACTTATGGTTACCGTATAATTTATCTCATTGACCTAAATGTTCAAGATAACCTAGGGTTTAACTATCAAATCTAATTTAGTTGATCATATTGTATTTTAATCTTTCAAATTCATCTCATGGATTATCCTGATCAAGATTTTACTAAATTGAAATACACTGATACATATCTCCTACTAATTCAAAGGAGACAATTTCATCTTGATTTATACACCGACTTGATAAGTATTTGACTGCACTCAGTAGCCTTCGGATATTGAGTTAGAAATTCAAATGATCTGATACTAAAGTACAGTGAATTGCTTATAAGTTACCATGGTGGTCTCAGATCGGAGAGACATTTATATCCATACCCTTCACGAGCTACTCTTAACGGCAGAGTGCTCGACATATGGTCACATTCGATGTAAATATACTCCTACATTTTATCTGCATGCTATAATAGTATCTCCACACTCCTTGATTAAAAGGAGAACTAACTCATATGGTACATAATAACCTACACTTGATATCATTATCGTCCTAATAATAGCGTATTGTTTGATCGCAAATATTTTTAAGAACTTAACGACAAATCTTCTTTTGTCGATTAGTTATAGTCTTAAGGGTTTCATTACAACACAAGAGTTCAAAGATGGATAATTTATAATAAAAATATTAAATAGTTTTTATTAATAAAAATTTATATTCAATTTATAAGATGAGCACAATCATCTAATGATTGATTTTGGGATATATTTTTCAACAACTCTCATTTGGACTAAAATCAATCGGTGCAGTATCGAATACCCATCTTCAACTTGTGATCATCGAACTTTTTGATTTTGAGAACTTTAGTAAATGAATCAACTAGGTTCTCCTTTCCATCAATCTTCTGAAGGTCAACATCACCTCGATCCACGATCTCTAAGATAAGGTGATAGCAGCACAGAATATGTTTGGTGCGCTGATATGATCTCGGCTCCTTGGCTTGAGCAATGACTTCAGTATTGTCTTAGTATAACAAGACAGGGTCATCAATAGAGTGTGCTACTTTAAGCTCGTCAATGAACTTTCGCAACCATATAGCTTCCTTCATAGCAACAGATGTCGCGATATACTTCGCTTCGCAAATAGGGTCTACCACAGTGTGCTACTTAAATTTTTTTTAGTAGATCACTCCATCATTTAAGATAAAAATATAATCCGACATACTCTTATTATTGTCATGGTCTGACTGAAAGCTAGAGTCAGTAAACCCCACCAGTTTTAAGTCAGTTTCACCATACATAAGTCACTGATCCTTAGTATTTCTCAAATACTTAAGAATGATCTTTACGACCTTTCAGTGGTTCTTTTCTAGATCAGACTGGTATCTACTCACTACTTCTAGTGAGTATGTTATGTCTGATCTCATACATATCATGGTGTATATAATAGAATCAACTAACGAAGCATATGGAACTCTATTTATATGCTCTCTCTCTTGAGGAGTTATCGAATAATCTCCTTTCGAAAGAGAAATTTTTTGACCTATCAGAAGATAACCTTTCTTGAAAATTTTCATGTTGAATCATTTCAGCATGGTATCTATGTACGTGGATTGTGAGAGTCCAAGCAGTCTCTTAGATCTATCCCTATAGATTTTTATCCCCAGGATGTAAGCTGCTTCTCCCATATCCTTCATGAAGAATTATGATGACAGCCACACTTTTATTCCTTGTAATGCAAGGATATCATTTTCTATTAAGAGAATGCCATCCACATACAATACAAGAAATATAATTATTGAATCATTTGCCCACTTATATATGCAGGATTTCTCTCTGTTCCTAACGAAACCATACGTTATGATCACCTTATCAAAATGTATGTTCTAACTCTGAGATGTTTGCTTTAATCAATAAATAGATCTCTGAAGCTTGCATACCTTGGACTCATCTGTAGATATGAATCTTTCAAATTGTATCATATACACATCTTCGTTCAACTCTCTATTTAAAAAAATTATCTTTATATCCATCTGCCAGATTTCATAGTCCCAATATGCTCCTATTGCAAACATGATCCGAATGGATTTAAACATTGCTATAGGAGAAAATATCTCATCATAGTCAATATCATAATGCTGACGATAACTCTTGACAACCAAATGGGCTTTATAGGTCTCCACCTTTCTGTCTGTGCCTCTCTTCCTCTTGAAGACCCACTTATATCCTATGGGTTTAACTCCTTTAGGTGGGTCAACCAATATCCATACATCGTTGACCTTCATGGATTCTATTTTAAATTTTATAGCTTCAAGCCATTAGTTAGAGTCAGACCTCTGCATCGCATCTGTGTAGGTGATTGGATCCTCATTATTCTCATCGAGTTCAACAAGATCTCCATTTCGGGTCAAAAAATCTAAGTATCTGTCCGACTGATGTGGTACTCTACCAGATCATCTTAAAAATATTTGTGTGTTAGGCTTTGGATTTAATCTTATCAAATCCGGTTTAGATTCAATCTTTGGTTGTCGGTACTTCTAGCTGTCAAACTTCATCAAGTTCAATTTTAGAGGCACTTATTCCTTCACTAAAGAATTTTTTTTTTAAAGTGTGCCTTACCGCTGATAAACACCTTTTGTTCAACGGACAAGTAAAAATAATATATTCTTATTTTTTTGGGATACCTTATAAAATTATACTTATCGAACCTAGGGCTGAGCTTGTCAATTTGTAATCGTTTAACATAAGCTGGACATCTCCAGACCCTAAAGTAAGAGAGGTTTGGCATACGTTCTGACCATATCTCATATGGTATCTTACTAACCGACTTGCTCAGAATATTATTAAGCATAAGACGAGCTGTTTCAAGTGCATATCTCCAAATTAAAGAAGATCGACAGAGTTGCAAACTCCATCATGGACCGAACCATATCCAACAAGATTTCGTTCCTCTTTTTCGAGATACCATTATGCTGTGGTGTCCCTGAAAGGATCTATTAGGAGAGAATTCTATTCTCTCCTAGATATTTTAGAAATTTACTAGAGAGGTATTCACCTCTTCGATTAGACTGAAGAGTATTAATATTTTTTTCAGTTTATTTCTCTACTTTATTACACAACCGTTTGAACGTTTCAAATGATTCAAACTTATGTTTCATTAAGTATACGTATCCATACCAAAATAGGTCATCTATGAATGTAACAAAATAGCTATACCTTCCTCTGGCATATGTGCTCATGGGTCCACATACATTAGTATGTATCAAACCCAGCACATCACTGACTCGTTCATCTTTTTCAGTAAAAAGTGACTTGATCATCTTTTCAAGTAAATAAAACATAGGTAGGTAACGATTAATAATCGTCTTTATCAAGAATCTCTTTTTGAGCTAATCTGTTCATCCTGTTCTTGTTGATATGACTTAGCTACAATACCAAAGGTAGGCATATGTGACATCATCTATTCTAGGATGTTTATTTGAAATATACATTACATTAGGTCTAGATACAACATAAAAACTATTGTTCAACCGTCCACATAAAATTATAACACCATTCAAAATGATATTACTAATTTTTTTTTATTGATATTTCACAATTGAAATTTATCAAAAGGCCTACAAAAATAATATTTAAAAAAAATTAAGACATTAATGACACTCATCAAGAATAATGTAATGAGACTCGAATTCAAGCTTGATGATTCTTAAAGTTAGAATTGGAACTGATCTTTCATCTTCAATATTCAGGAATCTCTCGCCTTCTCCAAATCTCCTATTAACCTGAAGATCCTACAACGAATTGTAAATATGAATAGGGCTATCGGTATCCAATACCCAGGTCATTGTATCAAAAAGAGAAAAATTACAAGATATTATCATATGAGTACTTTATCCAGCAACTGATTGCTTCTTCTTTTTTGGCCTGTTCGGATCAAGGGAAACGATATACTAAGGATAATTTCTCTTTCAGTGACTCTGCTTCTTGTAAAAGAAGCATTCTACCTAACTTTGATCAATCTTGAACTTGAATTTCTAGGACTGACTCCCTGCACCAGGTATCTTTTTATTCTTTTTATTTTTTTTCTTAAAGAGGCGATCACTATCTGAAGAAGATCCTCCCACTAGATTTACCATGTCTTTGTGGAGCTGGTAATCCTTCTCAAAAGTCTGTAGCAACCCCAACAAATCATGTAATTGACTACAGACTTCGTCATTCTGAAATGACTGAGGAACGACAGGTAGGACTTAGGTAGGGAGTTCAGGATCGCATCCTTTCCCAGCTGTTCATGCAAGAAAAAGCTGAGTTTGCTTAGTTTTTCAATCTGCTAGATCATGTATAATACATGATCGATAACAAATGCATCTTCCCTCATTCGGATATTGAAAATGGTGCAACTAGTCTTGTATTGCTCAACATCATCAGGAGTACCAAAGGAATCCTTCAACACTTGAAGCATTTTCTTTGGTTGAGCCTCTTTAAATTTCTGACTGAACTCATCATTCATAAAGGCCTGCATAATGCAAGAAACTATAATGCAATCATTGAGCCACTTCAAATAAATATCTTGGACCGCATCTTGCGCATTGGGAGCAAGCTCCTCAGGTGCCAGATCCATTATCACATAAAGAATCCTCTCGTGCTCCAAAACTATCTTTAACTTTCGATATCAATTATCAAAATTCGATCTGATAAGCTTCTCACTGTCTAATAGTGATCGAAGCGACAAGCTTCTGCACACACAAAGAAAATACAAAACCTAATTAGTATATGAATTTGTTAATCTTAAAGACTTAGACTTTAGTCTAAAGGTCCTCCTACTATTTTATATGAATTGGTAGCCTCTACCTCCAATTCGAAGAATTACTTTAATTTCTTAGCGGATACTAGAATCCACACAGACTACATATAGGTCTGAGGATGGCTCGATCAACCATATGCATCTATGGATAGGTTCTCAACTAATTATTTTTTTAAATAATTTTTAGTATTTAATTTAGTCTCAAATTTTATTTCAGTAGGCGATGGACCTCCACTGAAAGTTTCGTTAGATCAAACCATTAACATAAACCTACTCAGTGATTCTAATCAATGAGTGATTAGGTCCGAGGATGGCTTGATCAACCCAACCATCATCAGATAGTTCAATAGAGTCATCATATGATGAATGATAATTCTATTATTCAGAGTAAATACTAGACGGATGGCGCCTGTAATGTTAATCATAAATAATGGATCCATTACCATTCACTTTAATGGGAGGCTATGATCTAGTTATCACCATAACTAGCTCATTTTAGGAACCTAATAATTTAGAAGATTTAATCAGTTTAAAGAAGAAAAGATCAATCAATAGATCATAATCCTCCCACTGACTTCACCAAGTCACTGAATCTGGTTAGGTTATGCTGATTGAACTGACACCTCGATCAATCACACTGATCAACTTTAATGGCATGGGCTAACTCGAATCACTTAGCGATCTAACTAAACTCTACTTCACCAAATTGGCAAGGTAAGTGAGATCGGTGGGAGGATCTACTAAGCTTATCTTAGACACTATCGAAATAGTCAGGTAAGCCGTTCCCAATTAAAAATCACCGATCAAAATGCCAAACTTATCTTAGACATCAATTAATTAACTAGTTTTGATTTAACCAACTTAATAATTTGGGTTCAACCACTGAGCCACAATCAAGGCCTATTTAATCTAATCAAAGATATGGACTTGACTGTCTACAACTATTGTACTAGAGAAATCTTGATTAATCTAATTCAACATTTGATTCGACTTAATCAATTTCTCTATATAGTCAATCAATTCTTTAATTCTAATCTTAGGTCTAATCCAATTAAAGAGAAGAACCTGATTTGAGCTAACCCATGCCCCATATTTTAGGTAATGTCATTAGATCTAAATCACAATTCTAGATCTATTGGGTTTAACACTTAATTCTTAATAAAGTTTTGCATCAACATAGTTAAGATTTTGAAAATAATTTTTCATGTAAATTTTTTATATCAAATCATAAAATTTTTTAGATCAAATTTAAATTTTTATAATTTTTAATTAAAATAATTTTGATTAATCAAAATTAGATGTAACTAGATTCTTCGCAACTTGCATCATATACAACAACACCTAAGATTTCAAGATCTAGGTTTTACAAGAAAATAAGCTTTTTCTTTTCACTTTCTTCTTCATGAGATCTCATAGTGGCACCCCTACACACCATGAAGAGCATTCCATTGAATGGGAGGAGAGGGTCATAAAATCTTACTTGCTCCTATGATCGAACGACCTGGTGATTATCCAATCCGAGTACTTTGCTACTCAAAATATCTAATATAAATAAATAATAATCAGATCTAAAAATAAACTAACTCAAATCTAATTTAAATCATAAATAATTAGATCTAATAAAAAAATAGATCTAAAATCATATTAATTCATATCAAAATAATCTGACGCTGATATGAGTTGAAGAAAATATGCGGTAGTACAGTACATGCAATTTAAAAATTTTATACCGTAAAAATAAAAAATTAAATGATTTAATTCTAATCATATATATAATATCCTATATTAGACTACCACATCATGATCTTTGATATGAAAATATGAACTTTAGATCTGAAAATAAAAATCACATCGATCTCATCGATGCAAAAATTCAAGATCTAACTATTAGATCTACTATAAGAATCAAAATAAGTTAGAGATCGTTATCAAATAAATTTGATCTTAATCTAAAGATGTTCTTTAGATCACTCACAGCCATATAGAGTTATCTGACCTCTACAGAAAGATCCATACGAAAACAAGCACCGATTAAGGACTTGGAGGTGCTAGCCTGCAAGCAACTTCGACAGCTGATTTATTCCTCCTTTTTCAAGTACCTTGGACACTCCAAAGTAAGAGAAGATTAAGAGGAGGAATAGAGG
Source organism: Elaeis guineensis (assembly GCF_000442705.2). Classification (NCBI taxonomy): domain Eukaryota; kingdom Viridiplantae; phylum Streptophyta; class Magnoliopsida; order Arecales; family Arecaceae; genus Elaeis; species Elaeis guineensis. The sequence goes on along the minus strand of NC_026004.2, from coordinate 12,294,055 downwards.
AGGAGAAGAGGCTCTAGAAACAAAAAACACCAAGGGAATGGTCATGGGACATCCAAGAGAGAGGACCTCTTTTTATAGACTAGGAATTAAGGTTTTCCAAGGAAGGGCACCAAGAGTCAATGCCAAAATCTCCTTTTGGCATTTCAAAAAATTCTAAAAAAATTATTAAAATATGAAAAAGATTTCTAAAGTCTCATATGCTAAAGAATTTTTTAAAAAAAATAAGAAAAAAAATTAATATGGTGCCAACAATATTCTATATATAAATTTTTTTTTCTAGTTTACCTCTTATCTCTAATTCAAATCGCATTCGAATTAGGCAAGAGATAATATTATGACTCATCAGCTATAGCTACCCATCCTTATTGGATTCTCTATCATGATGCCAGAAAGCAAAACCCAAATTCAATTAGATCGGGAGAAATTGGTATGGATCCAGGTATAGCGCAAAAGATAAGGATAGAGTCCTAGTTGACAAGGACTCTTCATTTTCAATTCTGATTCTAATCCAAATCAAATTTGGATTGAATCCACTGATAGAAATGAACCTAATCCAGTTATGAACCTAAGTATCTTATCAATTTTTTAACCCAATTAGGAATTAGCCGAGTCAAAACTCTAATCGAATCAAGATCAAATTTTTCTTATAATTGGACTCGATCATATCAAAACCAATCAAAGTGGAACTGAGTCTAATTCAATTAGACTTGTTTCAAAGCTCTTCGCTCAATCAAATTGAGTCAATTAGTAATCTAATTACTAATTAATTTTCTAAAAATAGTAGAGTCTCAGTCCCAGTAGGACTCTCTCTGAGAGTCCTAGCCGGAGTAGGACTCTTCATCATAGTCACAATCCAATTAGACTCTTCAGCTATCTAATTTGATCAAATCTTTCAATGCGTGTGACCTCATAAGTTTGAACTTAAGTCAGTAGCATAGGAATAACTTTCTATACCAATCAATATAACCATCTAGCAATGATGATCCGACGATCGGACAGGTTGAAGTATTGCAAAGCAATCTTCTAGAACCTACTGGCTTATGGTTGCCATATAATTTATTTCTTTGATTCACTGCTTAAGGTGACCTAAGGTTTAACTGTCAACTCTAATTTAGTTGACCATATTATATTTCAATCTTTCAAATCTATCTCATAGATTATCCTGACCATGATTTTACTGAATTGAAATATGTTGACGCGTATCTCCTATTAATTCAGAGGGGTCAATTCCATCTTGACTCACACATCGATTTGATAAGTACTTGACTGCACGCAGTAGCCTTTCAATACTGAGTTAGAAACTCAGATAGTTCAGTACTAAAGTACAGTGAGTTGCTTACAAGTCACCGTGGTGGTCTTAGATTGGAGGGACACTTATATCCATACCTTTCACGAGCTACTCTTAACAGCGGAGTGCTCGGTACATGGTCATGTTTGATGTAAATATACTTCTATATTCCATTTGCATGCCATAACAGTGTCTCCATACACCTTGGTTAAAAGGATAACTAACTCATATGGTACACAATGACCTACACTTGATATCACTATCATCCTAGTAATAGCGTATCGTTTGATCACGAATATTTTTAAGGACTTAATGACAAACTCTCTTTTATCGATTAATCATAGTCTTAAGAACTTCATTACAACATAGAAGTTCAAAGATGGATAATTTGTAATAAAAATATCAAATAATTTTTATTAATAAAAATTTATATATAATTTATAAGATGAGCACAACCATCTAACGATTAGCTTTGGGATACATTTTTCAGCAACCACCAGGACGAACTACATGCGGCGTGGCATGATTAACCGTAACACTGGTGGCCCATGCTGGTCCTCCCTCCAATATACAATGTCTCCTCCATAAAAATCTGAGCTGAAAGGTAAATTCATTTGGAGTAGGCTATGGTTCTCTGACTAAGGGGCCACTATTGTGGAAGGGAGTGGACTTTATTCCCACATCGATTGTTCAGTCAAGCAACCTTGCCTTGTAAGACTTGACATCCTCCTCTCTCATTGCAAGACACCTTTTGGGCCAGACCCAAAGGGGCAAAGCCATGAGGGACCCATGCCGCACGCCGATCATCTCGATGGTCTCTCAAAGTGGACAATACCTCATACTTGAGAAGGATTCGAATCCGACCTTATGAGCCTGGCTCGACCGACCGCAACAAAAAGAAAAGAGCAAGAAGAAGAATAAGAACTAACGCCACAGTGCTGCTTCTAATTAAGCTAAGCTCTGATGTAATTATTCCTCCTCTAGCTCTTATTTATAGACTAGAGGAGTGGGGTAAGAAGTTGATGAAAGCCATTGTGAATTGTGAGTGTCTGATTCAGTGGGTGTTGGGTTTCCATAAGTAGACAAGGTCGAGCACCCGATTGTTTTCAGGATAATTACGTCAAAATATTTTAATTTCTTACTTAAAAAAATTATTTTTTTTGACTACTCAGAGTGATACTCATAAAAATTTTAGATGGATATAAAAAAAAACTTTAATCTTCAAGCTAAATAATCTATATAATTTTTTTCTTAAAAAAATATTTTTTTGATTGATTAGAGTGATATTTATAAAAACTTTAGATGGATATAAAAAAGACTTCAATCTTCAAGCTAAATAATCTATATGGCTCTGATACCATCATATTAGAACTTTATAGAACAATAAACTTACTCAAAAAAAGGTCATCAATGCCATCCTCAATCTCTCAAATCAGTCGACCTACAATCATAAAAAGAAACTGAGCTGGATATACTCCTTGCTGTCTATTGAACAGCACCTTGGTTTTTAAATTCCAACTCTGAGTATTTCGGATGGAAAGATCTCACAAGTTCTTGGATGAGTTGGGGACTAAGTCTGTAGGGGATATCCTTTTATAGTGTACCCCACACATCAGAGGTTATATCTAAATTGATAATCGATAAATTAAAAACTAACATGCATGGATCTACCCTTAAAAATTTAATTACTCCATAGAATATATACTATATATACTTGATAGAAAATAATTATCAGTATGAATCATGGTGTGATAAATATATTATTAATCAATACACATCCTTCAATGCATCGTAATACTAATAACATCTTATAATATTTTATTTTATAAATACATGAAACTTTATTGCTATTTCTTGGTCTTCTTTATATCACAGGGTAAAGAGTCGATTAGTATAAAATAAAATAAAATAAACTGAACTGAACTTTATTATAAAACTTAATATGATGATTTTATACATATATATTGTCGCATACATAAAATGAGCTAATGCACCACATGATCTCTCAAAATCTTGAAAATAAGTTCTTCAATTAGTAGATTTATAATTATCAGCTCTTTATTAATATGTTTCACAAACACTATGTCCTTTTTTCTCTTACGAAAAGTGAAGTATTTAACACCAGTATACAAACAAGTGCTTTTACTCTTTATATTATAGGAGAATCTTATTGTGATATTATTATCACAATATACCTTTATCAGTCTGCTGATAGAATCGACAATTGTAAGTTCTATAATAAAATTCAGTAATCATATAGCTTGTGAGAAAATTTCATAACAGGCTATGTACTCCATTTTTATAGTGAATGTAGTAAACTAGATTTTATTTTTTTCTCATTTTGATGATATAGCATCTTCTACAAGTAGAAAGATATATTTGATGGTAGATTTCCTACTTGAAAAAATTTTTAAGTTTCTCGTATATATTTAATTAATCATGTTAATTAAAAAAATTTCATATATCTTTAATTAATCATATTAATTAAACAAAATTGAGAAGAAAGAATGAGATCTAATCTATTCCATCAACACGGCGAACATAAAAGTTAACTATTCAACCCTTCATGTAAAAGAGAAAATATATCCTCAAAATCCCAATATACAGAGGAGAAAAAGAATTGAAGAATAAAAAAATAACTTTTTTTTTTATACTTTTGTATGGATAGATGAACTCCGTGACTGTAGATCGTGGACTAGATCTTTTTCTTGTAGCCACACAAATGTCTGATCTCCATAAGTATCCACACAAAGATAAAGACAATCAACAACTTCTTGATTCTCTGAGGTGCAAGCTTCCTTGCAGAATATTTGCTTGACGGTAGAGAGTTCTCAACTCTTTGAGAACTGTAACAGGATAATAGCTCTCTTGAGATTTTTTTTGCTGAAATTCTAAATTTCGAGAGGCAAGAGAGAAGAGGGAGAGGCCCTTGGGTGTGGAGAGGAAGGAGGAGAGAGAGCTTGGGCAACAGCCTTGAGACTAGAGGAGAGAACCTTTTGGGGCATTGGGATGCTTTTTACCCTTGGGTGTGGCTACCCTTTTATAAGCTCAAAGCCCTAGGGTGCCACCCCACCTTTCATGGAAAAAATCTCCTTTCCTAAAGAGGACAGGCGGCTACGGTTATTGAAGAGAGACTCCCAATGTTGCCACCCTATATAATTCAGCCAAAAGGTTTCCTACTGTGGCTTGGGTGGCTAGGGTTTCAAAAACCCTAATGGTGCCACCCTATACCTTCTATAATTTGCTCTTTTGTTGTGGCACCTAGGGTTTCATGCATGGAAACCCTTAGGGCATGGGCTTTTCTTGACTAGTCAAAGTCTAGTCCAAATAAGACAAGGATGTTAGATTTAATTATCATACAATTGATGCACCCAAATCCTTTTAGGTGCATGTGACCTAAGCTCCAATTGATCTAAGTCTTGACTCAAATTCAATTGAATCTGAATCCCTATTTGATTTAACTTGAATTCAGCCATAATTAATTTAATCCAATCAAATTAAGACTTGCAATATTTGTACATTAGTCTTCCTCGAACTTTGCTAACTATTAGCAAGTAAGCTTCTGCTACTTGTAATAATTACATGTTAGTCTGATTATTAATTACATTGATAATTTGGAACCTATAATGATTTGTAATCATAATCCAACCATCTGATTAGTTTCAATCTCTTTATATGTGTGATCCCATAGATTTTATTCTATCTGATAGTAAGATATGTTGAGATCTCTATCACGACAATGTTGAAACTCTTTTCAATAGATTGAAATACTTTCAATTTTTTTCAATAAGAATCATCTAATGATTCTCATGGTCGCCACAATCCACTAGTGACATCTAGTAATATATAATGGCAATCTAGCCGAATGAAATGGGATGAACCTCTAAGTACAGTAAGCATATAATACAGTCCTTCTATCAAAGATTTCGATAAGATGGAGATAATGAATTACTTGTCAAATCACATCATCTATCATATGTAAAATTTACTCGACTTGAGTTCTTAATGTGAAGTATTTGAAAATTCATTTCTATTATTTACACTACTTTAACCAAAGTCTTCTGAACTCAATTCTGTAAATCATATAAAATCATCTTCCTTATCTATCAAAGATGATAAATTTTATCTCGGTGTGCATCCTATTCCTACAATAAATTTACTACAGCTAATATATACCACAAAGATTTATATGGCTAGGGATCAAGTATATATATAGTCAAACTATATTAGTCTTACTGTGAACAGCCAAGGCACCTTAGATTAAAGAATGAGTTGCACAACTATAGCATCGAGCAAGTCACTGATGAGTAGGTGGCCATCCAAGTGACTTTTCATAATGGTCATGCACAGTATCTTTATTTTACAACAACCACTAGCACTTTCGCTCTAACATCCCCACACTGTAGACTTAAGACTTATCTATCCTAAAGAAAGTGATGCATGCATCAATCTTACCAGATCAATCATCATTTTCGTAATAATTCATTGATCGAAAGTAATTTAAAAATTAATCACCAATGATACATGCATCAAATTTTCAATACTTGAGAATATGTGTCATCATCATATTAATCTCTTGGATGATTAATAGATACATAACATAATATGAATAAAAAAATAATCTAATTTTATTAATTTTAATACTTTAAATATAAAATTACGTTCTTAAAAAATTTATATGTGTCAATCTAATTGGCTTTTAGAGCATACATCTAACAGTACTGTCAGTGTATCCATTAAACTCTAAATCTTAATAGCTATTACTTAATGATGATCAGACTGATTGCATACGAGCATGTAAACTTTTACACCTTGTAGGCAATGCTTAACTTTCTTTATAACTTTTCAATACTCCATTTCTGAATCATGTTGATAATGTCCAAGCATTGGTATAGTAAAGATAATGTCTAGACACATGCAAATATGGGCATAAATCAAACTCATAACAGCTGATGCATAGGTTATGAACTTTATTTTCTCTCTCTTTTTCTTAATTTTTGGACATTAGGGTTTATTAAATTTATCACTCTTTACAATAGAAGCAACCTCAGAAGAATATTTTTCTATCTTAAATTTAATACTATATATAAAAATGTAAATTATTTAAGATAGTCCAAGTAGCCTTTAAGGATCTATTTCTGTGAATCTCAATGTTGATAATATAAATGGATTCATCTATATATTTCATCTCAAAATTTTAGGATAAAAATTATTTAATTTTCTTAAAAAGATTGAAATCATTACTAATAAGTAGAATATTATTCAAATAATACTAAAATTATGAACTTACTGTCACTAACCTTCAAATATAGTATTTTTTAAACTTAAAGAATGTAATTACCCCATCAAATTTCAGATATCACTATCTGAAAGCTTATTTAAGTCAATAAATATTTTTTTTAATCTACAAATAGTGTGCTCTTGTCCACTGACAATAAAATTCTTGGATTGTTTCATGTAAACCTCTTCTTCTATATCACCACTGAGGAAGGCCATTCTCATCCATCTGATATAGCTCCTAGTCAAAATGAGTTATTAAAGCAATGCTAATCCAAAAAAAGTCCTTTGATGAAATAAAAAATTAAATAGATTTCTTTAAAGTTAATGCCTTCCTTTTGTGTGAACCTTTGTACCATAAAGCTGAGTTTTACCATTCAACTTTACCGTTGAAATTCTGTTTGGTCCTATAGATCTATTTGCAACCAATTGATCACACCTTTTAGGTAGGTTAACTAATTTCTAGATATGGTTATTATCCATAGATCTCAACTCTTCTTTCATGGCATCTAACCATTATAAGAAGTTCTCATCTTTCATGGCTTATATCTTTTGATCATCATCCTTTTTATCCATATTAATCAAATACACTACATAATCTAAAGCTATAATAGATTTTCTTATTTTAGTAGATTTTCAGAGAACCATCTCTTGATTTACTTGTAGTAGTTGTTATATAGTTGCTTTTTTGGCAATAAAAATCTCATGGGATGGAACTTGATGAAGTGATGATTCCTCCTGAATGTTATCTGAAGGAATAATAGTAGGACACATCACTTCAATCTGCTTTTCAAGCCTAGTATTTCTTCAAAAATAATATCTCAAGGTTTTTTACTTTCATTAAACATATTGTCTTCTAGAAATTTAGCTTTATTAGATTCTACTATCTATGATGTATGAGATAAAAATTAAAATCTACATCATTTTGATGTCTTTGGATAACTAATAAAAAAAAACAATGATCATTCTAAGATCAAATACAATTTTTCTGTAGGTTGTAAACCTTAGCTTTAGCTGGACATCCCATATACGCATTTCCCAAACTAAATTTTCTACTGGTCCATAGCTCATAAGGAGTTCTTTGAACTACCTTAGTAAGGATCCTACATAACATATGCATCGTTATCTTTACAGTCTTATCTCACAAGAAAATAGGTAGGTTAGAATAACTTATTATAATCCGAACTATTTATTTAAGTATCCCATTCCTTCTTTCAATTACATAATTCAGATTTGGTGTGCTTGACATTGTATACTAGAATATAATACTCTATTTCTTTAAAAATTTTGCTAATGATCATGGCTTTTTTTCATATATCTTCATATATTTACTATAGTATTCACCATCTCTATCGGATCTGAATATTTTAATCACTTTTTCTGATTATCTCTCTGTCTTTATTTTAATTTTCTTAAAAACTTCAAAAATATCAACCTTATATATACCATGAATAGTCATTAATAAATATAATGAATTAATTTTTACCTATTAGATATGAAAAAAAAATATGCATACATCAGTATGAATGATTTTCAAAGTTCTTTCACTCCTTCTGGCACCCTTCTTAAACGTGTATGTCTACTTTACCTTTATATAGCATGCACAAGCATAAAATCAGTTAATTTAATGATCCTAAGATCCTATTCTTCACTAGCTACTATTTTATAACATGTCTCACCTATTAGAGGTAGTGTCTGCATTATAATAACTGAGATGGACATTATCCATAATAGTCATTTAGATATTAACTTTATCACAATAACTATCTAATATATCTTTACAACTTTATCGAAGACTTATTTTTAGTCAGAGTTCAGATCAAATTAAATCAATCAAAATAAATTCCTATGTGTGTTAGTATGGGCCACATGTAGATCGGGCTTAATTGGATGAATCTAGCAAATGCTTCTAAGCTCTGACTCTATTATTCGTCCACTAACTATTATTAATTTATAAAATAGGGGGAGCGGGATAAAAAGCTAATAAAAGCCATCATGGCCGGCTATAATTGAAAACTTATGGAAAGCATATGAATATATATATTAACTAAGAAACCAACAACAAAGACAAAGTTGTCATAGTGTCCGATCCAACACCCAAGGGGTGTTAGGTTTCCATAAGCAAACAAGGTGGAGCTCTCGAGTGTTTTCTAGGTAATTAAGCTAGAAAGTTTTAATTTTCTCCTAAAAAAATTTTTTTCTTTCTTTTTGCTGGTCAGATCTATATCTATAAAAATTTTGTATGAATATCAAAAAGATTATAATCTTCAAGACAAACAATCTATATGGCTTTGATACCATAATATTAAAACTCTATGCGGTAATCAAACTAACTTGAAGAAGAAACCAACGATGCCATCCTCAATCTCTTGAATCAACCTATTTATAACCATAAAAATAAATCGAGCTGGATATGCTCCTCGTCATCCATGAGCAGCAGCTTGTTTTTTCAATTCCAACTTTGACTATTCCTCATAGAAAAGACCTTATGAGCTTTTGGATGAGTTGGAGACCAAGTTTGTTGGTGGTGTTCTTTTATGACATGCCTCATCCATTAGAGGTAATGTCTGAATCAATTAGTAATGACTGAGATAGACATTATCTATAATAATTATATAAAGGTTAACTTTATCATAATAACATCAAGCATATCCTTATCTCTTTATCAGAGACTTATCTTTCATCAGTTGCTACTAATTTTTTTGATGCCTTACATATTAACAGGGCTATAGCTAACGATTAAACCTAATTGTGAGATTGGAGTAAATGAAACCTACTTCTATAAGCGAAATGATCAAGTAGTTGAAGAGATGCTATTGAAGAACTTCGAGATTTCTTGTTTCATGAAGCATGCTTCATTGAGTTCATTCATAAGGTTTATGAATCTACTCATTCTCTGTCTAGCTATTATTCACTTAAACAATGCAAAATTTTACTATCTATCTCGAGCAGACTGGATTCAAATGCATCAACTCAGCTATGGCAATTTTGTAGTCTATGGCATCCCTCCTCTTTTAAGGAGCATTGTTATTTCAACCGGATTACCATCGGATGGAAGTTGTCAACCTTTTTTGTCAGTGGCCATTGGCCTTCATTACTTATATCCTGTCTTTGCTTACTTATGTGATGTATACTGTTTGTACTTATCTTCTATGCTTCTGTTTCCTACTACCTTATTTTCCTATGTTGTAATCACACTGACATGTCACTTATAAAGCATTTGCTCCTCTTATTTACCCAAAAAAAAAAAACCCAGCCTCCATTAGCTAAAGACCTAGAAAGGAGGATCCAATGGCCTCCATTCTCATCGTCTGTGCCCAAGGCCCAGTGCGCTAAGTGGTGAGCCTGCCAAATGGTTGCAACGTAAGCAGCCACTGGGCCAGAGCCCAGTTGGTATTGCTACTTGCTTGCGTTTCATCTCTATGCGGTACTTTGCTAATTAAGCACGAACCATTTCGGCTTCACAGTGAAGGGACCCCCAAGTTCTATATGTATGTCTCTTCTTAATGCAAAACTGTTGACAGCCTTACCTACCCTATCTTTCCATCTGTGGCATTTTCCTGTTTATGTAATAGTCGTGAATGATTTTTTCTTATTTAAAGGATAAGCAAAAATAGGTTATTACCTTCCTTTAAAGAGAATGAAAACTCTTGTATAAAATGGAGAGGACCCCGAAGGCTGTAATATGAAGAAAAATAAAAAGAGAATTCCTCCTTTCTCAAGAATTCCTCCTCTCCCATCTCTAGTTTTCAACATGGTACCAGAGCTCTCGGGATCTGACACATGACTTTTTTTCTCCTCTTTTGAATCTTTTTCTGATCCATGATTTTTTTCCAATTTTTTTTTCTCCCTTTGCTATTGTCCTCAAAGTTTTTTTGAAACCGCAGCCTGCAATCCATCTCCTCTTCTTCTTCTTCTTCTTCTTCTTCTCATCACCGATCGGCACCACCATGGCATCACCCTCCTTCCTTCATCACCGCCGCCTCCGTGCATGCCACCACAGATCGCTGTCCTCACCGTCCAAATCCCATCACCACTGCAGATCACTGTCCTCGCCGTCAAAACCCCATCGCCGCCCGCCCCTCTTCCCCTCTATGCCTCCATGCACGCCGCCTCCATGCACGCCGCTGCCTCCTTCATCGACACGTCCAAACCCCATTGCTGCTTCCTTCATTGCCACCGCCTCTATGCACGCCGCCGCCACCTCCTCTTCCTTCACTGCTCGCCCCTCTTCTCCTCTGCTCGGCAGATCAGCCCATCATCACCGCAACATGCCGCCACAAATCGCCGTCCACTGTCCATCGCTGTCCTCGCCGTCCAAACCCCATCACCGCTTGTGGCTCGCCCTTCTTCCCCTCTGCTCCTTCATCGCCTTCGCCTCTGTGCACGTCGCCACCTCCTTCATCAACACGTCCACACCCCATCACCACCGCAAACCACCACCACCACCTCGAGCGCCTCCACACATGCCCTCCGCGCACACGCCCACAACCCATCAAATGCCGCCCATCGTCCCGTGCCCCCCTCGTCTCGCTATGAAACAAAGAAAGGTTAGCTCTTCCCTCTTTAGTTATTTGTTTTTTTCTTTCTCCAAAAAAAAGAGATGAAAATCATTCAGTAGTTTTCATCCAGTAGTTCTTTTTTAGCATACTTGGAAGTGTCGGGCGGTGTTATTGAAGAAGAGTTTGAGAAGCCAATCGATGAGGTGGTCCGCACCTCTGACTCTTGGTCTGTAATAGACAATCCTTCTCTCTTGATTAGCTCTGTTCGACTTGACAGACCTCTCACCTATCCTATGTAGTCTCGAAATGTGCGGCTATATATCCAAACTCGCAGATTTGAAGGATTTCTCACTGAAACTGCTGTTAAGCCACAATCCAAAGATACAAAAATTTTAAAATGGGAATCATAGAATTCTCTTGTAATGGCTTGGCTTTTCAACTCTATGGTGCCTTTTATTGCTCAAGATATGTCATTTTTTAAAACCGTCCAAAAAATTTGGGAGGGTACTATCCAAACTTATTCACAACAGGATAATACTGCTCAAGCTTTTGAGCTCTAATGTAAGGTGCGTGTTCTTTGACAAGGAGATCTCTCTATCACTACTTATATGACAGAACTCCAGTGTATATGGTCCGAGCTAGATTTTTATCGCCTCTTCAAAGCTTATTGCTCTGAAGATGCTATTATGTTCAAGAAATTCACTGATGAAGAGCGAATCTTTGATTTTCTTGCTAGACTCAATGACGAATTTGACTCAATCAAGGTTCAGATTTTGGGTCAGAGTATAGATCTGCCTCCCCTTGAGCAAGTCTTCTCTCTGATTCTGAGTGAAGAGACTCACCATCGTTTGATGGTTGTTTCAGATACTATCCACTCTGCCATGGTTGTCCAACCCCAATCACAATCTCAACAATCTCGTGGACATGGAGATATGCGAATATGCTCCTATTGCAATAAAATGGGACATGTTCGTGATACCTATTGGCAGCTATATAGCCATCCCTCTGGTTATGATAGAGGTGGTCGTCGAGGAAGAGGACGTTCTGGTGCAACTATTAATCATCATCAGGCCAATCTTTCTGAGTACATAGAGAAAGGTGTTTCATCTACGAAGGCATCAACTCCTCCACCTTCACCCATTAATGCTGGAAGTTCATTATCTACTGATGAGATACTCCGTCGAATTATGAACTGACTTAATGTTCCTTCTGGCAGTGCTCCTTCCAACAACAGTTTGCCTAGTAAATCCTCCAATTCTCCTTCAATTTTCTTCTCTCATTTTGCACAATCCAATCTCTCTCATATTAAATCCAGTGCATTAACTCCTGATACTTTTATCTCTTCCATTAATACTGATAAGATGTGGGTCATAGACTCTGGTGCCACTATGCATATGACTGATAATTCTGATAAATTTACGTCTTACTCATTCTATTCTGATAAAGTTTGTATAGCTGATGGTTTTTTTCGACCTGTGTATGGAAACGAATCCATCACCTGTACACCAACCATAAAACTATCTTCTGCTTTGCATGTCTCTAATTTTTTCACTAATCTATTATCTATTCATTCTATTACAAATGATCTGAATAACAAAGTTACATTCTTCTCTACTTATTATGTTTTTCAGAAGTTGACAATAGGAGAGATGATTGGGTATGGTAAAATACACAATGGACTCTACTACCTGAATGACGGGAAGCTACAAAACTATCAAAAAGCTGGTATAGTTGTTTCATCATCTACTGATGCCATGAATAAACTTCACTTACAGCACCATAGATTTGGATATATCTCTTTTTCTGTGTTATCAAAACTATTTTCTAGTTTATATAATTTTTTTGCTAAAGAATAGTTAGTTTGTGATGCGTGTGAATATGCTAAGCACACTCAAAATACTTATCCGACTTCAGAAACTCATAGTACTAAACCATTTGATATTGTTCACTCGGATATGTGGGAACCTTATAGTACTATCTCTACTTCTGGACATTATTATTTTGTGACTTTTATTGACTGCTACAGTAAAATGACTTGGGTATATCTTCTAAAGGCTAAAGATAAGGTTATATGCTATTTCAAAGAATTTCATAAATTAGTTGATATCCAATTTAGTACCAAAATTAAAGGATTGAGATCTGATAATGGTACAAAATATATGCATAAGAAATTTCATGAGTATCTAACTACTCATGGAATTATCCATCAAACTACTTGTGTTGACACACCAATCCAGAATGGTGTTGCTGAATGAAAGAATCGACATCTTTTGAAAGTTTCTAGATCCTTGTTATTTGCTATGCGGTTCCAAAAATCTTATGGGGCGAGACAGTTGTCACTGCGGCTTATCTGATTAACCAGATGCCTCTTCGAACTCTAGAGTATAAGGCACCACTTGAATACCTACAAGGAGAGTCTTCTTTTATTGTACCTCCTCAGATACTCGGGTGTGTATGCTTTATCCGAGATCATCATCTTACACTCGGCAAGCTTGATCCAAAAGCTCTGAAATGTATCTTTGTACTCAAAAGGGTTATAAATGATATTATCCTCCTGAAAGGTGGGTGTTTGTCAGCATGGACATCACTTTTCGAGAGACTGAAGCCTTCTTTGATAGTGTTTCAATAATTCAGCTAGCTGCTTAACTATCTTTAGCCCAACAATTTATTTGCTCTTCCAGTATCCTTTCTAGAGCTACTGGTCGAGAGGGGGAGATTATAGTAATTGAGGAGACTGAGCAGGAGTAGGAACAAACTAATGAACAGCTGGATAGTGACTCTAATTGACAGGGAGAGTCTTCGACTAAGCCCATTGTGCATTCTATTGCTACCCAACAATCTTCCTCTGACTCAGTTCCAGCATCCTCATTTGATAATGATGATATTCCTCCTCCTGACCCTACCTTGAATTTACTTATTACTCATAGAAAAGCTTCTCGTTCTCATATTATTCTTTCTCAATATTATTATGATATTGCTAATTTTATTTTCTATGAGTTTATATCACCAACATATAGGTCGTTTATTGCATCATTAGAAACTATCTCTATACCAACACACTGGAAGGATGCTATGATAAATCCTAAGTAGAGGAAAGCAATGCTTGAAGAAATACGATCCTTGAAAAAAATCAGACTTAGAAATTGATCCCCTTACCTGCTAGAAAACAATCAGTAGGTTGCAAATGGGTTTATACTGTGAAACAAATTCTTGAGGATAAAGTTGATCGGTACAAAGCTCGTTTAGTTGCGAGAGGGTATACATAGACATACGGCATTGATTATGAGAAGACTTTCACCCCTATAGTCAAGATCAACATAGTTCGGACCCTCATTTCTTGTGCGGCAAATCTCAGTTAGAGTTTATTCCAAGTAGATGTGAAAAATACCTTTTTACATGGTGATCTTCAAGAAAATGTGTATATGAAGATTCCTCCTGGATTTATTAGTACAGAAACTACTGGCAAGGTTTGCCGACTGCGTCGGTCATTCTATGGACTAAAGCAATCACCCAGAGTATGGTTTGATTGCTTCCGTCATGCCATATTTGAAATTGGTTACCACCAGAGTAATGTATATCATACTATGTTCTTCTGTCATAATAAAGGGAAGGTTGTTATCCTAATTATTTATGTTGATGATATTACTCTTACTAGTGATGATCTCTCAGAATTGGTCCGTTTGAAGACTCAATTGGCATAATCTTTTGAAGTCAAAGATCTGGATAACTTGTGGTACTTTCTTGAGATTGAAGTAACCAGATTTTCTCGTGGCATCTTTTTTTCTCAACGAAAATACATCCTAGATTTATTGACTGAGACAAAAATATTGGGATGTCGACCTGCTGTCACACCTATCAAATAGAATCATCATTTTACTACTAATAGTGGTGAGCCAGTTGATCGTGAGCGATATCAACATCTTATTGGCAGACTGATCTATCTATCTCACACAAGACCTGACATAGCCTTTGCAGTCAGTGTTGTGAGTCAGTACATATATGATTCCCATAAACACCGTCAGGAAGCTGTATATAGAATTCTTCGATATCTTAAAAGTTGCCCAGGACGTGGTCTTCTTTTCTCTCATCATAAACATCTCAAAGTTAAAGTCTATTCTGATGCTGATTGGGCAGGCTCTATAAATGATGGTCAATCAACCTCAGGCTATTGTACTTTTATTGGTGGTAATCTTGTAACTTGGTGCAGTAAAAAATAAGATGTTGTTGCTTGATCTAGTGCGGAGGCTGAGTACCGAACTATGACTCAAGACATTTATGAGGTTTTACGTTTGAAACAATTGCTTATTGAGTTACGTCTTTTTCAATCCTCTTCCCTATTTTTATACTATCATAATAAGGTGGCCACTAACATTACCAACGATCCTATTCAATATGACAGAACTAAGCATATAGAAATTGATCGTCATTTCATCAAAGAAAAGCTGGATCATAAAGTTATCTGTTTATTATTTATTAAATCTTCAGAATAATTGGCAGACATTCTAACGAAGAGTCTCAGTGGTTATATGTTTTCTTCGATTTGCAGCAAGATGAGACTTCATGATATCTTCGCCTCATTTTGAGGTAGAGTATTGACAGTCTTGCCTACCCTGTCTTTCCATGCATGGCATTTTTCTGTTTAGGTAATAGTCGTGAATGATTTTACTTTGTTTAAGGGATAACCAAAAATAAATTATCACCTTCCTTTAAAGAGAATGAAAACTCTTATATAAGATGGGGAGGACCCCTAAGGCTATAATATGGAGAAAAATAAAAAGAGAATTCCTCCTTTCTCAAGAATTCCTCCTCCTCTCCCATCTCTAGTTTTCAACAAAAACCTACCAACTTTGTCTCGATAGATGAAGTATTAAGGGTTTTTTAATTGCAATCACAATATCTGAAACACACTCTATGCTCCTTTTTTGGATATAGAATAGGCTTTGGGATGGCATCACGTCATTATCACATCATGTCAGGTTAATTAACTCGCACAAATCATCAAATTTGATATGAAGTTTAAATTTTGAAGCGTCTCTTTAAGCAGCCTCTCCTATGATTCCCTCCTACTATGGTTTAGGCATACAACAATGGGATAATTGGTTAAATTTCATGGTCATTAACCATAGAAATAGTCCAACATATATACAATCGTATAAACTTGGGGGCATTCCATGTGGCTGTTGCACTTGTTGATTTTGTGTGAAATATATTTGGAAACCCAGGTTATATATGCATCGATCCATAACTTCTCATGGCAGATCTGATGGTCATCAGTGGACTGAAACCTAACACAAAGCTTCTTAATTAATGACAGTTTTCTCAATTTTTCACAATGCATATCCAACCGTGGCAATTATTTGCTAAACTGTCAAGATATATATATGGCCATCCCTAGTGCAAGTTTGCATTAGTTTGGCAATGCATATGTGGACATTATACTGTTATAATTCTTCAGTAAGAATTTCTGTAGTACAGTAGTCAAATCCAAACCCATGTTATCTATTTCTGCAGGCAACATCATCCCGGATAGCAACTAACCGGACTCGCATGTTGCAATTATGGTCCCGGCCAACAATGGCTACGTGCCTTATTGAATAGTACACCAACTTGATTTCTAATTATTCCTTCACCAACTGCTTGAAGTTAATAGGGGTGACAAACGGCGGTGATCCACTGTAGATGTCTAGGACAGCCTCCTCGTATGTCCTCTGGGTAGCGTGTATAGCGTCCCAAAAAAGGTATTCATTGCGGTTCTCACAGTAAGTAGCGGTCGGAGTGCAATCGGCCGAACTTTTACCTCCACAGCATGCACTTTGGACATCTTTAAACCCTGGCGACGCGTCATTAAAACTTTTTAGTTACTTGATCACTCTAAATTTTTTTATCCAAGATGCAGGAACGTTAATTAATATTAGTTACATGACACGCTGACCAAGAATAGTTATTGAGCTTACCAGCTGCTTCTGGATTAGCTATCATATTTGACACCGCTGCATAATAACTGCCAAGCGAGTACTTCATCCCCTTCAATGTGGAGCTAAGATTGCTTAACATCGTTTTGACAGCATCATTAACACCAACGGCCAAATCATTCATGACGTTGAAGCAAGCTCCGGAATGGTTAGATAATCTTCTTGCGAATGGGCAGCAACCGACGGGTCCAATGTCGATAATCCCAAACTTCCTTGCTCCCAAGTTGTACAACGCCTGTCATTACAAAGTGTAACTAGCTCTTTTCAGGAAATTCAGAAATGTCATATTGCTACTTGAGAAGAAAAGAGAGAGGAAGTTGACCTCGATATGTTTTGTGTAGTTGGAGATGAGAGTGTTGCAAAACCGTTCAATTTGTGTGTTGATTGGTGTCATGTTGTTTGGAACAAAGGCAATGATGTCGTTGGCCCCGGTGCTGATGAGAAAGATAGATTTCGAGAGTACAATGTTTGATTTGTTAGTTGTGGCAAAATATTTGATCTGTTTCGTCATAGTGATGGTATTGGGTCCCTGGTATATAGATAAATAAATATATTGATTAGGTGTTGTTTAGTTGTTTAGGAGTTCTAAAGCGGTTAAAGTAGGTAAACAAAATATATAAGCATTGTAGAAAGCGTAGTGGTGCTCACAGTGGAGTCAAGAATTCCAGATCCTCCGGAAGCGTAGTTTACTCCGACTCGATTGCTGGTGTTCTTTGGGAGGGAAAGATATGGTGGCGGACTCATTCGGAGGCCCATCTGACGGGCTGCGCACATCATCAGAGATCAGTAGCTAAAAATGGACAAGTGGGAGGAATAATAGCGTAAGAATTTAAGATCCATGTCTTTCTTTACTATTATTATTTTCAATCAATATTTCTATATATATAACTCAACCAAGTTTGAGTAGCCTAAATATAAAATGTTAGCAAATAATGGTTATAATTTAGTAAAAGGTGTATTATAATATGATAAGATAAATGATTAATATTAAGCTAGCTTTCCTAATGTCGATTGCTAAAGATTTGCAATTAATGTGGCAATATTACCTTATTTTTTAGTAAGTATCATAAGAATGTATATAAAAATATACATTATACACAGAATTATGTGAGTGCATGTATAAAGGTATTTTGACTGGTCTTACCTTGTAAGGAAGATCCTCTTTATAATAAAATAATTGGTGAAATGCTCTGCCCTTCAAAACAAATTGAAAATGCATATCCATTGTACGTCATTACAAGAATAAGAGCTTTAGCAACAGTCAAAATCTCTGATAAAAACAAGAAAGATCGTTAGAAAAAAATTTAGTAGTAATTTTTTCAACCATTGCTATACCGCCGAAGAAGTTACCATCGTTATTGTATTTCAATTTTTTTCCAACGATCATGACCACTGAGAAAAATAAAGCTTTTCCCTGTGGTCATAACCGCTGAAAAAAATCAAACTTTTGCCGGTGATTTTAGAGTTGATCGCTGAAAAAATAAAATATATCCCCACGATCAAAATCACTAGACAAAGATTTAGAAATTTTTTTCAATTGTCAGTCATTTATGACCGCCGGCAATAACCTTTTAACAATGAATATGATTGCTAGCAGTACATTATATATTATTTTTTTAAAAAAAATAATCTAATAACCTGAATATGAGCATATATAGTATTCTCCTTTTCAATTGTATCTTAAAACCATCTAATATATTAAAAATAAATAATTAATTAAAATTTTGAATTCAACTTTTACGAATGATTAGATTCAATTACCCTTCGTAAAGCAAATAAAATTTACAATAAAAAGAGCTTTTCATGTAACAAAACTAACAATAATGAAAGTGCAAATTTTTTGAATAAAATTGTAGATATATCATTTAAGATTTTAATAAAAAAACTTATTATTTCAAGTAGACAAAATAAATAAAAAACTATGTACATTATGATTAGGAGCTTTGCACCATTTTAGGGCAAGTTTACACTACAAAAAAAAAAAGAAAAGTATAATTAACCCATAAGTAAATAATATATAAGAGTAGTAAAAATTAATAAAAAAGATTAGTGAAAAACTGTAATACATACTGTTGCCTCAAACCTCCTGTGAGTTGGTCAGCTGTGAGTCGAAATATAGTGCTTGAGTGCTTGATGGCAGAGAACCAACAAGATGGAGTCCGTTTGTCAGAAGTTGTCTAGCGAAGGACCTTTCGATGCTTAAGTTAGCCGGAGAAAGGAAACAATTAAAAAAATTAAAAAGCGAGAGCCAAAAATTTATATTCAAAAAACTTATCTAGTCTCTCTGTTTACCATTTTATATAGGATGAAGAGTGCCGTTACTGTGAAACTCCCATCCCTAAAATTTATAAATAGAGATCATGGCCTTCACTAGGCGATTATCTCATTAACCATCATTAAAATCGAGTAATAGACCATTTGTGGACAATTATTGCATTCCATGACTGTGGATAGTCAATACATGTGCCAAATAACTATTGCTCGATTCCTAACTTTCTGAGATCAAGATAGTAAGTAAAATATCGAGGAAGTCGTCAGTCAAACATCGACGGTAATTGAACTTAGTCGATCAAATATCGACTTAGTCTTGTTCCGTCGAACTAGGTTGGCTAAATCCATAAGGTTGCATACTTAGTTAGTGGAGAGATGAGGATAAATGTTAGTCCGGTAAGTAATGAGGTTCTATCCCAACATCTGCCCCCCCAACACCCGAGTTCGATGCTGTAGAATGATCAGACGAGAGAAGTTAATCAATGAATAGTTTTGAGTTGCTTTCTTCAATGAATTTTATTATCATCTCGAAAACTGGTGCCTAACTATTCTATCATTTTGCAAAGTGAGCAGCCATTTTGTCTTTTCATAAGCACATGGCGGCCCTACTCCTAATAGGACATGCAATAGTTAATGCTGCGAATCATCTAAAGTAGACTTGCATAATGATTATGGAAAATGAAATGATAGAATAATGATTCTAGAGTAGCCCAAGTCAACCATGTGTCAGTCGATTATTTGATTGGTTTGTTTTCATGTGGATTCAGCTTATTCGGCAAAAGCATAATGGCGGTGTGTCAAAGAGCCAAGAAAATAATTGATCAGGGTTGTGGCCACATGTCAGAATCTCCGATGATGGCAGGATTTTTTGTGTCGATCGTGGCTGTCAAGTGTGCCTATAAATAGGAGCCTTCTTCCCTTCAAGTTTTCTTCTGATTTCAGGGTTTTCACCTCTAGTCCAGCTTTCTTAGCCTTAGTTGCATATAGGATTCATCTTCCTAGGGGCGTCTAAGCTTCATCGTCATCAGCTTCTTCATCGTCGTCAACTTCTCCATCATTGTCGATTGATTCTTGAGGTTGAACTTTTCTTCCCTTCCCATCCTTTGTAGTTTCTGAGGATTTTCTTAGGAATGGCTTCATTTGGGAGAGAATCTGAAGATAAGAATGTCGTGGGAGACCAAAATTCTCAAACTCCGACTGTCCGAAGGGAGACCAAGGATGTTCCTCAAGATGCTTTCGAGGACGTTGCTTCCTCTCTATAGGACTGTTTTGGTCCTTAGGAGTTGCATGATCAGCCAACTATCGAGAATCTTCCTGAACTTCTTCATGAGAGGTTCGAGTTGTCTAAAATCGATGTACAGTGGCTAAGAGATCACTATCATATCTCTAATCAATATCGATTGTTAGCACCCAATGAAGATGGTTGGGTTGTCCGCCTTTTGGATGGCTACATTGCCGTCTATGAGGAGTTTCTTCACTTTGGACTCTAAATCCCTATACATCCCTTTCTTGCTAATATCTTCGATTTGTATAATGTCATTCTCGCTCGACTTATCCCTAATTCCATTAGGATTCTTTCATTGTTTGTTGTTCTTTGCCACCTTCTCCATTTTGAATCGAGAATTTTTTTTTCATGCTCTTTTTATCTTGAAGAAACATCCTCGAAAAAGAGGATGGTGGTTCTTCAATCCTCGATGTCATTATCAATTCATTACTGAGCTTCTTTCTTCCATTCATGGATGGAAGAGTAAGTTCTTTTATGTTAGCACCGACCATCCATGGGGTTTTAATTGGGTCTAGACTACTCCTAATCTTTCTTCAAATAAGAATGAAATAGTCTTTGAAGAAGATCGGGAGCATTATGACTTACTGTTTGGTGTCCAAGTTTCCATCCAATGGGAGCTCCTCGAGGAGCAGTCATTGTATGATGTCGGGATAAGTCTAGTCAATCATTTAGGTAGATTTCATTTTATGAATCCTCTAAGTCTTTCTGTCAATTTTCTTCTTATTCAGGGACAAATTTTCTTCATTGACTTGTAGGCATAAGGATTTTGGTAGAGTCCATCTACCGTGCCATCAAAAAGAGGCCAGTTTCTGGGCTTGACGGACCTTCTTGGGGTCCATCGAAGAAGCCCTAAGAAGGATCCTCCTCTCGGGTCCCAAGGAATACACAAGCACCATCACCACCCCAAATTCTTCCATCAGAATGAACTTTGCCTCCACCACCAGCACCAGTCATATTTGCCAAACAAGATGATGATGTTGTCTTCCTCGATGAGGCCCCAATGAGGCTCATCAGTGGGATCCGATGCAGGGCGAGTTCGATACTGACCGAATTGCGATGCGTGGAGACGTCAGTCGAGGGAAGGTTGCAATGTATCTCACATACACCACCGAGCTTGGCCCTTTGGATTCTTCTAAAGAGCGTACATCACCCTCAAAATATGCATTAAAGCGACTAACATGGCACTCTGAGATCATCAAATCATCGAAGAGTTGATAAAAATAGTGATGCTTCCTGCTGACTGGGAAGAAAGAAAGGCCCGTCCAGTCGAAGAGATCATATTGGGCTCCTATGCATCATTGATGTGGGTGAGTTTACTATCTTTCTAATATTTGATTATCATTCCTTCCGCCAAATTATAGACTTAGTAAAATTCTTTTTTTTTTATAGCTGGCACATTATGCTATAATTTTGAATGAAATGTTGACCGCCTTTAAGTGGCTCAACTGCCAGCTAGAAGATAAAGCCCAGACTACCAATGCTTGGCAAATATTGCTAAAAAACTTCTTCGCACTGTCGAGGAGCTAGAGAAGAAATATCAGGACTGCTCTGTTGGAGAGCGAGTTGGCTCCTTCTGGGACAAAGCTGCAAACCTGGAATTCCAGCTAAGAAAAAATAAAGAAAAGTTGAACTTGATGAGGACCGGCTTCAAGAAGGAGATAGAGTCGATGAAGGCTGTCCTTGATGAGCAAAAGGGCAAAAGATAGGACACTGAGAAGGCCACTCAGATCCAAAATTCTATAGTCTTCTTAGCCCGACTCTAGATTCGATGTCCGGTGTTCTCCTAGTATTGAAGGCTCTGATAACATGTTTTATTTAACCTCAATTTCAAAAAAAATAAAATAAATAGAAAGGATCTTTCAATCTGGTCTAGCCTAGATCTAGATTTAAGTTAATTTCCAACTCAGATCGATACAATTTGGGTTGACCTAGACTCAATTAGACTGAGTTGAATTAATAGATTAGGTTCAATTTTTAAGTCCAATCTACCAACTTGATTTGACCTAGGCTTAATTGAATTGGATCCAATCAGATAGATCGAGTTCACTCAGATTAAACCCATCTCTCTCTTCCTCTCTCTCTCTATTTATCTTTCTCTTTTAACCGATCACAAGCCCCCCCCCTTTGGGGTTTTGTGAGGGGGTTTCGGTGATAAAGCAGTTGGACTGATTGAGGGTGGCGGTGCGATGATGGCAAGAGGTGGTAGTTAGCCGACGATGATTGGGGACTCTACTAAAAAGTAGAGAAGGTGCTGCCCTAGGGTCGGAAAGGAAAGGGGAGAAGAAGAAGAGAAGAAAACTTACCAGAGATGATGGCGGCGGTGACAGTAGCAGCATGCGAGGCAAAGTTCGGTGGTTCTCCTGCCCGACGTCCCTCGACATAGGTAAAATCGGGTTTTGGAAAGAAGGGTTAGGATTTTAAGAAGGTGATGGTGCTCGACACAGCAACACGGTGGCTGTCGAAGATGAGAAAAAAGGAGGATGGGGATTTTAGTGAGGGTTCTATTAAGAAGTCACTACTACAAAAATGGGCTATGGCAGCACTAACTACGACAGCGATTTTCTAAACTACTGCTATAGATCCTATGATAGCGGTTATCTGTAACCACCATCTTAATTTAAGCCTACGATGGCAGTTATTAGAAACCATTGCCGTAGGCCGACCTACGATAGTTGTTATCAAGAACCACTATTGTAGGCCTGACCTACGACATCGATTATGGAGAACTGCTACCATAGGTGCTCTACAGCAGCGGTTGGTTAACCACTTCCGTAGGTCAGCCCTATCAAAGCGGTTATCGAGAACCACTGCTGTATGTCCTGACCTGTGCCAGCGGTTCCTGATAACTACTGTCGTAGGTCTTCCCTATGATAGTGGTTCATGTAATCACTATGGTAGGTCAACTAAGTTAGCGGTTTCTAAAAACCGCTGTCATAGGTCCTACGATAGTGGTTATCTAACCGCTGCTGTTGGCCTAATATAAATTTTTTTTGAATATGGTATAATTTTAAAATTTAAAGTCTATCTTAATCATTCATTATCTAAATAATTATCGTTAAAGTATCATGATAAAAGTCTATCTCGATTCGATAGTCCTAACTGTGTCGATCAATAAAATTTGATTTCGACGGTCACGAATAATCGCATAATGATCTAATAGATATAGACTATCGGTGGGTTTACAAATTTGTAACAATGATCTCATTGATATTTGTAGTATACTATCAAAATTTACTTCAATCAGACATCATTATCATGGTCAATTTAGCACGCGATGATTTTGATTATTAAATGAAAAACTGAATGATCAAAAGGTCAAACCGTGTCTGATTAAAGAGATTTTTAAGATAAATGATCTTTGTCATCACTTTAATCATCTAAATAGTGATGATCATAAAATTCAATTTGCGTGTGCATAAACCATCGAAGAATGGATACTGAAGTTGTAAAAGAAGAATGAACTAGCTCATATTTGTTTCGATCAGGGAACGGATACTGAAGTTGTAAGAGAAGATGAGCTCATATGTGAAAGGTGAGATTTATTTGATTGTTAACTAATAATTAAAGTGGCACCTTTTAGATTTTGATGGATATTTTGTGCAACTTCAATATCCATTCCTCGATTGAAACAAATACTTAATTCCTCTTTCTCTTGCAACTTCAGTATCCGTTCTTTGATGGTTCATGTATATGTGGTTTGGATTTTATGATCACCACAATTCAAATAATTAAAGTAATGGTAAAGATTATTTATCTCAAAAATCATCTTAATCAGACATAATTTGTCCATTCGATCGCTCATTTTTCATTTAATGATCGAAATCGTCGCATGCTAAATTAACCACGATAATGATATCCAATTTGAAGTAAAATTTTGATAGTATGCTACAAATATCGTCGAGATCATGTAGGATAGTTTTCGGATCTATTGGTGGTCTTTATCTATAAGATTATCATATGGTCATCCGTGGCTGTCGAAATTGAATTTTATTGATTGACAAAGCTAGAGCTATCGGATCGAGGCGGTCTTTTGTCATAATACTCTAACAATAATTATTTAGATAATGAATAATGAAAATAGATTTTAAATTATATTAAATTTGAAAAAAATATGAAAAAAATAAAATTTGCCTCTATATATGAAAAAATATGAAAAAAATTAAATTAGGACTAATGGCAGTGGTTTCTAAAATATCGCTGCAATATATTTATTGCACTGCAATATACCAAATACCTATGGCAGTGGTTTAAAACCACTGCTATAAACCTATGGCAGCAGTTTTTAAAACCACTGCCATAGGTCCTATTAATTTTCAACGGCGCACCCTGCCTTCTCATTTCGCATGCCTGCTTCCTTCTCTCCCTCTCTCTCTCTCTCTCGATCTCTCTCTCTCCGCCCTATCCCTTTGCCGGCCACGACACCTCAACCCACCGATGGCCCCAGCCCCCTTTGGCCCCGACCCACCGCCCCTCCTTCGTTGGCCCCTCCTCCATTGCCCACAGGTATCCCGCTCTTTCTTTGTCCCCCCCACCCCACCGCCACTCCCGACCCCACCATCGGCCCCGGCCTCGGCCCCTCTCCATTGGCCCCTGCCCCAACCCTGCCGCCGGCAGCGGCCCTGGCTCTGACCCTGTTTGGCCCCAGCCCTGCCCCTGTTGGCCCCGGCCTTGATATTTATCTTCACTCCAATCTCATTTTGCTTGTGTTAACGTTCCAATCTCATTTTGCTTGTGTTATTTTCTTCACTTTTCTTAACATGTTTTGTCAATTGGTTATGTTACTCGTGTGCTGTTCATTACATCATAAACCAGATCATAACTTTCATTTGTCTTTCTTTCCATACAAAATATTTTGTCTTTTGGTAGTGTACAAAGTCATCCAGTAGATCATCGTACGCGAGTCATGTAGTTCCTAGATATGCCAACTATTCCAGAATCTCCTTTTCATTGGTAGAAAATGAATTCTAGAAATGGGATTGCAGGTTCTAGATACAGACTTTGTTTTCTTCCAGGCTCACAAAATTTTTATTTGTTCGCGCACTCAAAGGCTACACGTCCACTGCGGTAGATTTTTCGTGCACGTATTTGTCACCTATGAAAAATTCACTGTGTGCGTGCATGCACATATGTGTGTGTGTATGTGTGTTAATCTTTTTTTTTTTTTTGATAAAAAAACTATGATGATTTCAGATGAAAAATAATTACTTCTTAGTATAATTTTAATGATATATTTTATTATTGTTTCTCCTTTTTTATAAATATTTTAATAATTTCGAATGACAAAGCGATCTTAGATGGCTTATGGCTTTTTAGCGAGAAAAATATTCGCAGTCGATTTGATTTAGTTGTAGCAGATATCGAAAGTAATATTGCAATACATGATTAAATGGTGAATTTATTTTCTTTATTTTTTTAATTTTTTGTTCTTATACATTGCATACAACCATAAATATTAATTTTTTAAAAATCATTACATTGTATGTCAATAGATCCATCAATTGACTAATGTACATAATTCTATGATATCTGTACATTTATATATTTTTATAAGGATGGAATAGTTTAAATGGTTTGGATATTTCTATAAATATACGGATATCGTAGAATATATATATTGGTCAATTGATTATCCAGTTTGGATAGTTTGAAAATTATAAATAATTCTATAGGTGATTACAATAATCAAACTTGCGAGAGAAATTTTGGACATCATTTTTTGTAGTTCTCCTCATACATCTTCAGCCATGTGGAAAGAATTAACGATAAAAATTATGTTATAAATGACTAATAGCAATGCAATTTTAGTATTCATGATATTTTTTATGTCATAAATATATATATATATATATTTTTTTTTTTTTTTATTGCAGTGGAATCTTTTGCCGTTCGGGATGAACGGTAGGGGGGTAACTTTCCCTTTCAAGAGAGGAGATGCGCACAATGATGCACGTGAGACATCTCACGTGCATCTCCCTTTAAAGGAGGAAGTTACCTCCTGCCGTTCACCCCGAACGGCAGAGGATCCCGATCCTTAAAAATGCATGTCCATCGTACGTGTTTGCTGACTGGTGTTACCTTGAAAAAAAAAATCCTTTTTATAATAAAAAAACCCGGTGAAATGCTCTGCCCTTCAAAACAAATTGAAAATGCATGTCCATCGTACGTGTTTACTATTTATACACTTCCTCCTTTGCTGAGGATGGACAAATTAAGTCGGACGTAAACATTAGGCCATTTAAAGCTAGAGCTCTCACGTACCAAAGAAATCGATGCCGTTGTAGCCGTTGGTGTACCTCCCGGTGGGCCTCGAGTGCGGGAAGTCGATGCCGTAAGGAAGGCAGTTGGCCTTGGCTATATCCGGCAGGTAGTTGTTGTTTCCGACGTCCGCCGAAGAATCACCGAACACATAGATCGCCGGAACCTTTGACTGAGCATTCCCACTCACAGACAGAGAAAAGAAAAGAGCAAGGAGAAGAACAGGAACGTCTAACGCCATGGCTGCTGCTTCGAATTAAGCCCTGAAGCTATTATTCCTCCTCTATGTGCTATATACTGGGGGAGCGGTGCAATTAGGAAGTCATGAGAAAGTCAATGCCGCCAGCTATGACTGAAAGCTCATTTTCACTCCCGCACCGGAATGATATGACCGCCCGCCTGTAAAAAAAAAAAAAACACTCACGGAAAGCGTGCATCTACAATTACTTGATAAACCAGCAAGGAAGACAGTCATCAGAACGGTCGGTCCCAGCGCCCCAGTGGCGTTAGGTCTCCGTACGCAGAGAAGGTGGAATTTTTTTTAAATATTATTTTTTTAAAATACTTTATTCTAAAAATACACCCACCTAAACTTTTTTTTGAGGTTACCGGTCCATACATGCAACGCATGAAATGACCCACGATTTCACAACCAGCTCGATAGATGACGCGGCATCAATAAAATCATGACTTGAAACTTGATAAAACTATAGATTCAAATCACGATTTCTTAAAATCGTCGCTTCATGCCGCGACCTCAAGCGTGCCAAGAAAAAAGGCTTTTTTTTTGAATCAGAAAAAGAGAACGGGATGCTGGCGGCCGGCGAGCAATGCGGGTGGCCAGGAGGAAGCGTGGGGGGCCGCAGGTGGTAGGGTGCGGGAGATGGAGGTGGCTGCTGGTGATTAAGGGTGGCGATGGAGTCGGCCGTGAAGGGCGCAGGATGCACGGGTGGTCAGGAGGCAATGCAGGCGGCCAACGGGCGGTGCGAAGAGGGGAGCGCAGCCAGGGGCGATGGGGGCCGATGCCAAAAGGAAAACGCGATTGGAGGGCTCGGGGGCTGTGCCGGAGGCACAACGGGCGATGGGCCACGAGGGGAGGAGAGCGCGAAGCAGCGACGAGCGGCGCAATTAGGGGAGGGGAGGTGCAGAGGAGTGGGGGTGGCACCACGCTGGGGTGGGGAGGGAGGGGAGGCACGGACGGGTGGCGTTGGCGCCGCACAGATCGACCACCGGTAGGGGAGGCCGGCCGGAGGGTTGGGAGGAGAGGAAGGAAGGAATGAAGGGAAAAAAAAGAAAAAGAAAAAAAAAAAGAAAAGAAAAAGATAAAAATAAAAATAAATTATAAATAATTTTTAAAAATTATTTAAAAAAATATTTTAAAAATAAAATATTTGTTAAAAATTAGTTTTTAAAATCTATTTCGAAATAAATATATATATATATAATTTATTTAAAAATAATTTATTTATTTTTTGTACCAAAAAATAGATTTTCAAAATAATAATAAAATATAAAATAAAATGATAAATAAATAAAATGTTAAATAAAATAAAATAATGAAAATATATAAAAATATTGAAAATAATTAGGTTATTAAAATAATCATGAAATATTATTTTCAAAAAAATTGAAAAATATTATTTTGAAAAAATAATTTTAAAATATTTATTTTAAAATATTTTTAATAATTTGTTTTAATAATTTATTTTAATAATCTTTTTGAAGTCACGATTTCAAAAAAAAAAAAAAAAAAAACATGCTCTTCTTCCACAGTTTTTTTTTTTTTTTTTTTTTGACCCCTCAAAATCGTAACCACGATTTTTTGAAATGGTGGCTTGAAGCTACGGTTTTACTGGTGTTATATCATTTGTTGAGCTGGCCGTAAAATTGTGGGTTGAATTCTTAATTTCACGCGTGCTATGTACAAACAGTAATCTTGAAAACAAGTTTGGAAGGAAGATATTTTTATAATAAAATATTAAAAATAATAAAATAAGAAAAATCCTCGCAGTCCATTCTGCCAGCAGGTGTATTCTCTCGTGCTTTTTTTTTTAATTAGTGTTGTACCTACGTTCCAGTAGATGGCATAAAAATGTGCAAAAAAATCATCTAGATGACGGCAAATGATCATTGCCAGTTGCACCAGTTTGTGAGAAATTCGGTAAAACAGCTAACACGCATGGTGTTCTTTTATATCACAATTGCTTTATTTATTTATTTTTTTCTTTTGATAGAAACACAATTGCTTTAGTTTAGTTTCATCACTATAAAATAAATCAGAATATCTATTTCTATCATCTATTTGTGACAATAAATCCACGGAAATAGCAAAGATGGAGGATTAAATAGCATATAGGGCTGCAATCCTATCAAGGACATGTCGTGCAACCGCCAGGGGGCGTTGTCCTGCCAGAAGCCTGAGGCGCTGTCCTGTCAAGGACACAAATTAATTCCTAGGACCTGTCAGCTCGTCAACGACGTGACAACCCTCGGTGATTTGACAACTCTCCGATTGTCTACATCACCGACGGCAGGACCATACCGCCTCTTACTATAAATCGGGGAAAGCAACAGTGCTAAGGAGGTCCTTTCGAAACCCTCGAATCCCTCCTCCTCTCTAGCTCACGCTCTTACCCTCTCTCTCGTTGAGCTCCTTGATTCTTTTCTACTGTTGCCTAGTCTCCTCTCTGACTTGACTGTCGGAGGGTTCCCGCCGAAGTCACCTCCGATCAGTGCGGACTTCTTTTGCAGACGCACGTTCCCGACGACCAAGCGACGAGGGGATTGGCCGCAACAATCCGTTCATCCAATAATTCCAAGCCTCTTTTTCAGCATTCCAACGAGAAAGAGGATGAAGGGAGCAATGGCGAGTGAAATCGACATCATGCGCAATTAGAAGCTCAAGTCCTTGGGAGAGTCGAATTAGTCTTTAAATTTCAGTTTTGTATATTGTCTTGAATATTTTTTGTATTTATCTTTAATGTAATTAGAAAAATTTGTAAGTTTTTTTATCAATAAATATTATATTTGCTTTCAAGTTATTATGTTTTATAATTCTGTAGTTGATCTTTAAATAGCTTATGCCTTCGTAGAGATGGATCGTGATCGGGAGATATGATCCGTGCTCAAGCGATATAAGCTATCTTAAGAATTTACTCATAGATCTTTTTTATCTTCTTTTTAAGATCTTTTATGATTTAAATTTGAATAACTAATACTTTAGGTGGATAGATCGTGCATGTGTACTACATGATAATTGGTATGAAGAGCAGAAAATACCATAAAATATAAAAGACCAGTACGCTGTAATCTAGATTGAGAACATAAAAGCGGCCCACAGTGATAGGTTAATTGCAGTAGAAGTACGTAAATAGAATTAAATCCATAGGAAATATGCCGGCAACCAACATCTTCAACTGAGTTTTCCTCACAGCCAAAGCCTTCCATATTAAGAGCACTATAACTTCCCCACCTCCTGAAACAGCTTGGATATCTAGAGGAAGAAGCTAGAAACTGTGAAGAGATATCTTACATGGTTGCAAACATAGTAAGCAGCATAAGTTAGAAGATAAAGTGCAATAACTGAACATTGACATATAATCCAAGGCTGGGAGCATGGAACAGCAAAAGCCACAGAAATTGATACCACATGCTGGGGCAATGACAGATTAGCTCAACACTGCTCCATTCAAGAATAAACTGACAACCAAGCAACTTTAGTTTTGCAAAACTAAGAATAAAATTGTAGACCAGTTGGATTAAGCCTATGAAATAACAGATTGTTATCATCTGATCTTGTTTCGAAAGTAACCAGAGTGGAATGAAATCAGGTAGAGGGCATTCATCAAGATAGGGGGAAGGTGCAATACCTTCTAAGTGGATCCCATACAGATAATAGTTCGAAGAAGGGGTATAGATAAGGAAGCATCCATCGGTATTAGTAACAAAATTGTGCCCCATGACGTCATTATTCAACAGATAAGCAGCGGCAAAGGCATGAAACAAATCCATGAAGACAAGATTTAGCCAGCCAGCCCCATTGCTCAGAAAAACGGATAACCAAACACCCAGGGGCAGCGAATAGTGAATTGTAAATGCCCATGTGAGAAAGGGACCCTAAGAATAAGACTTGAAATATACGAAACAGACGTCATTGCCATGCATTAATACCTGGCTAGCCCATTCAAGCACCTCGAAAGAATCATACTCCGTAAGCATCAGCTGGAAGTAGATATTAAGCATGAGAATCAAAGTTAGACCATGCATACCAAGTGCAACCACCTTCTAAAGCTTCGTGAGTTAAATGATCTGCCACTTGATTTGCCTCCCGATGCATGTGAAATATTAAGACATGAGAAAAGGATTAAAATCAATGCCTCAAATCAAGCAGTAAAGTGTTGTTCAAGGGTTGGTGTAATAGAGCATTATGCAACCAAGAGATTACGGTGGTAGAATCACCTTCAATTAGCACCTTTGAAGCATGCAATTGGAATACTGCAGCCTTTATACTAAGCCAAGCTGCAATTAACTCAGCATAAGGCACCAAGGAATAGTCTAAGTGCGTCCCCCCAGCAAGCAGGGCTACCCCAAAGCATCACGAATAACATAGGCCGCTACGGCCAGATAAGTAGTAACCAAAGCATCAAAGTTAATTTTGATTTCTCCATAGGGAGGAGGTGCCCACACAATATTATAAGAAGAGTGATGAGGTTGAGATAAAGAAAGAGCACCACAGTACCTGGATGGGGAATGAATTTTCTGCAATTGGTAAAAAGCAGCAAAAGCCATGGACTGAGTCTTCCTTATAAATACTATTATGGTTAAACAATCTGTCATTCCGAGATTGCCACAATAGCCAAGTAACATAAGCCATAAGAAACTTCAATCTTTCCTCCACCTAGCCATTTGACAAGAAATCGAAAAATGACGGCAGAGAATAAGAAATAAAGTTCACCCGCCTCATGTTACTTAGTGTTAGCCAGCAGTCTCGAGCAAAGATACAGTTGATAATCACATGATCAATGTCTTCCTCAGCTGCTGGACAAAGATCACAATGAGAATCCGATCGAAACTTGTATGATACCATGGTCTGCCAAAATGCTTTTATAGGGTAGCCTGTACCATTGAAGCTTCCATGGAAAATTTTTGACCCTTGGCTGCACCAATAATTTCCAGATCCAAGCAAAGTTAGACAAAGACAAGGATGAGTTAACTGTTGAGAGTTTGTAACAGTCTTTAAGCTTAGCTTGAGACAACATCGTGGAGGCAATAACCAAGTGAAGATTTATGTACCCAAAGATCTGATAAGTATCCGATTCTTAATTTCTCATTAAACAAAGCAAATAATTAATAGATAAAAAAAGTAACAGAAAACATGAAAGAAAACCGAAATTACCATCATTCCTGCCCAATACGGGATCCTCTGATCGTAATAAGTACCCCTCACCCCTTTTTTCATTAATTGTAAGGCAGGCCCATATTACCCTTTCTACTCTTGGAATAGGATTAGGTGGCTGGTCATGCCCTTGATTTGAACTTGTTCAGGTCACAAAAAAAAAAAAATTTTTTTTTTTATGTAAATGGAGACTAATGTACCTTAGCACCTTAGTCACCAAATTTATTAAGAAAGAGCAGTAAAATATTTACAAATGTAAGAAAGGATCAAGCTGAGAGAGCTTGATTCTATATCCTAATATAGCAGCAGAAAAAGGAAATATAGGTTTCCAGGGAGAGCAGTTACAGGTTTCCAAGTTTTAGAGACAGGTTTTCAGTTTTCAAGCATTAGTTAGCAGGTTTCGAGGTTTTCAGAGACTGATTTTCAGATACAGATTTCACAATTCCAGATTTTTAGATCCCTGATTTCCAGATATTCAGATTTTGAGATTTGGAAGAATCACCATTAAGTAGAAATTTATCTCAAATTTGGATGTCAGCTCCTTCTCCTTGCAAAACTCTATTATTCTCTATGCCTCCTCCACTCTCCCAAAGAATGTCCCTGTTAAGGTTTCCTCCCATCAACTTTGAGAGGAATGGATGATAGTGACAAGGTGGCCCATGGACTTAGCAATCTTTGCTTCCAAATAACCAGCTCCAAGCCCAAGAGTTCCTCCTTCAATCCACTGTCGACCAGAGTGGTGTGGAGGGCAGGATGTTGAGAAGAATTCGGCAACGGGGAAATATAGAAAGTGTCTGTAAGCCTATAGAACCGGTGAACTCTAAAAATGTCCAGACCTGTAAAACTTCGTTTTTCCATAGTCGGTCTCATGGGATGTTTTTTTTTTTTTTGTTTCTGTCTCATCAGGGTTATTACCTTATTTGAGACGCAAAGGGGCACGATTATCGGCTTCTCATCAGAAGGTTATGCTCTCCTTTCAGGCCATAATACCACCTTGGATCCTGTCATAAGCCTAACATGTCGGCTAACTGATGATATTCTGCCATGTCTGTTGATTACTGCCTTCCACGAATGAGTACCACATAGGTATCAAAACAATCTAACATTCCACCATTTCAAAGTTTTAAGATAGAATTAGTGAAATATGAGGAGAGAAGTTTGATTGATGAGGACTGGTGAGATCTAGATCCACACACCCTCTAAAAGTGATGACTTCATCTCCATCTCTTGAAAAAGAAATTGGCAACTAGTGCTGGTGCCTGGAACAAAATGGAACTTTATTTCGCCAATATTCAGATACACTAGAACGTGTTAAGTGTGTTAGAATTTTGGAAACAATCTAGTTCACTGTGCAATGTTGCATCTATCTTTTGCAATCATAATCAAGCCAAGCCACATCCTTGGTCCATCCATTGCTCTAGCTATATTCATAAGCATCAAGATAGTGCAAAACCTAAAGATAATTGTTGATTGATTAGAGTTAGCCCTTAGGTGATGGTTTTGCCTATCACATCTACTAAATTTTTCCCCAACCCAACCTCTAATTAACTTAAGATCCTTAGGATGTTGTGACTAAGGCCTAATTGCCCGATTGGCAAGCCTATCAGATAGTTGTAATCAAACAGCCACTAGATCTATGAGGATCCGTGTGGATGTGTATTTAGTCCTACATCTATTATTCGCTGGAAAGATATTTTATACTTATACAGGACCAAGGAATTTAAATAATACCTTCCGACTAGTTTTTTGAGTAAGGTCTTAGGCTGTTATAAATGATATCAAAGTACATTCGGCCTATAAATTATGTGGGTTAGGGAATACTGCAGTATAGATTCTCAATAATAATTTAATTTCTCGACTGTTCACAATGCATGTTCAATTATACGAAATATTTGCTAAATTGCCTAGATATATGGCCATTCCTAGTGCAATTTGCATTAGTTTAGCAATGTATATGCCGACATGATCCTGTTATAATTCATGAGCAGGAAATCTAGTAGTGCATACGCTAGTCAAATCCTAGGCCCTGTCATTTATTTCTGCAGACACCATCATCCCTGATAGCAGTTAGAATGTCATATTGCAATTATAATTCCCCAACAATGGCTACTTGCCTTTTTTTTTTTTTTTTTTTGGATGAAAGGGGAGGAAAAAATCCACCCAAATTTATTAAGGAAAAGAGAGTACAAAATGGCTACTTGCTTATTTGAATAATACACCAACTTCCTTTCTAACTATCATCCTCGACCAGCTGCTTGAAGTTAATAGGGCTAGCAAACAGCAGTGATCCACCGTAGATGGCTTGGCCTGCCTTCTTGGATGCACCATGGGTAGGATGTATGCTGTCCCAAAAGAGGTATTCTTTGCGGGTCTCACAGTAAGAAGAGTTCGGGCTGCAACCGGATTGTGCATTTAACTTGCCACCTCCACAGCATGCACTTTTAACCTCCTTAAACCCTACCAAGTGTCATTAAAACACTTTAGTGATCGATCACTCTAATTATTTTGCACAAGATGCAGGAACTAATACTTGTTACATGACCGTCTGCACTATTGAGTTTGGAACTTACCAGCTGCTTCTGGATCAGCTATCATTTTTGACACCACTGCATAAGAGCTCCCGAGTGAGTACTTCAACCCCTTCAATGTGGAGCTAAGATTGCTAAACATAACCTTGACAGCACCGTTAACACCAACGGCCAAATCATTCAAGACGTCGATGCAAGCTCCCAAAGGATGCAGACTTCTCGAGTAGGGGCAGCAGCCGACGGGTGCCACATCGATTATCGCAAACTTTCTCGCTCCCAACTCGTACAATGCCTGCCATTGCTAAGTGTAACTAGCTTTTCCAAGAAATCAAGAAATGTAATGCTACTTGAGTAGGGGGGAGAGAGAGAGAGAGTTCACCTTGATATGGTTTTTGTAGTTGTAGATGAGAGTGTTGTAGAATTGTTGCTTTTGTGTGCTGTTTGGTGCATTGTTTTGTTGAAAAAAGGCGAAGACGTCATTGCCCCCATCGCTGATGAGGAAGATAGATTTCGAGAGTACATCGTTGGATCTCTCCAAGTTCAATCGTTCTGCAATTCTTGATTTGAGTGTGGCAAAATATTTGATCTGTTGTGTCATAGTTATGGTAGTTCCCTGGTAGATATATAGATAGATAAACATATTGATTAGGTGTTGGTTAAGTGTTCTCAATTAAGCAGTAAGTAGGCAAACAAAATATATAAGCATTGTAGAAATGGTGGTGCTCACAGTGGAGTCAAGAATTCCAGATCCGCCTGAGGCGAAGTTTACTCCTCTCAAGCCTTTTAGAATTCCACGGCTGGTCTTGTTTGTGAGGGAAAGATATGGTGGCGGACTCCTTCGAAAGCCCATGTGACCCGCTGCGCATTAATCAAAGATTAGTAGCTAAAACTGAACAAAATTAAAGGACTAATACTTAGGGTATGCATAAGAATATATAATCCATGTCTTTTTTTCTGTTATTTTCCTCGTTCTATTATTGTTACTATTGTTGTTGCTGTTGTTGTTAGCATCCATCAATTCACGAAGATTAATAATCCATGAAATTATGTAGGAGACAAAACAAGAACCAGATAAAATGTGTCTATTAGACAAATGAGTAGGTATTCTATCCCTGGAGACAGCACAAGAAATGAGTGGATGAGGGTTTGAAGAAAAATAAATAAATTAGAGCCAGGTGGATAGCACATGAGCACCTATCCACCTGAGATATATGCACTCACATGTGCTCTAACGTGGTGTCCATTGGTTGTCCTAGCTTTCATTCTTTTTTGAGTAGGTTTTCAACTTTTTCTCTGAGATGGGACACGTGGATCACACAATGGTGGTTAGGTAGAGAACATATCCTAGCTTTACCAACTCCACCTTTCCACGCGAGGATGGTGATGATCTCACCAGTTATAGCAGGTAGACATATCTGACCAGTACACGACACCGAGATAAGAAGCAGATTAGGTCAATTTTTCTGTCTCATGAGTTCATAAATCCTTCACCCTTTAGCCCCTTAGCCCATCATATATTTTTTTTTATGGAATATTCTTCTATGTTATTTTTCATTACATGGCCAACATATTGTATTCGTAGGCTTTTAGCTCAGGGCTTTTTGCCATTATAAAATATAAGTCAAATGCCTACGGCTAGATCATGAAATTGTAAATGAATGTTAATGCCTGCAAACAAAATGTTGATGCTTACTTATAAATTTCAAATTGTTTAAAAACCAATGTCTCAGTTTTTATTCACATATATGAATTCATATCAAAGATTTTGCAAACTGATATCTATTATTTTCAAGAAATATAGTGGTTATGTCACATTTTAATTTTAAACATAGAATAGTTTCTAGTGTATGTGCATGGATCCATACAAATGTTTATTTCATCCCACATTAATTATTTATTGAAGAGATATTGAGTACTTGCGTAAAGCTATAAAATCTAAATAATATTTTTTAACTAATTTTTTTCTAATGAGATCCCGAGTTATTATAAATAGTATGAGCTAGCATGGATTTGGGTCATGAACTATGTCGACTATTCGGCTACATGAACTATTATGGATACATGTTCAATCCCATGACAATTATCTACAAAGAAGATTTTGGTTTCTTATACAAAACCAAATAATATTTTTCTGATTAGCTTACATGGGTGAGGTCTTGGGCCAACAATCAATCCAAATTTTGCAGATCTTTCACAAATTAATTTTTTTTCAATTTAATTCAATTTTGAGTTAATAATTTTTTTCCTCTTTAATCCAATTTGACCTTAGCATTTTATGATTTTGAGCTAATGACTTTTTCCCTCTTCAATCCAATTTTGACCTTAACCCTTGTTAACGTTGGTGGCATTGACATTGTATATTTTATTTTTTTCGTTCACATGACTTTAGAAGAATCTACAAAGCAGTACTCTTCAACATGTACGAAAGATCCGGATCCAAAGGTCCTGTAAGTCTAGTCTACAACTTCTCATGGGAACTCGGTTACATTATAAGGTCTTGCTCCATATCACTAGGCTTATCTAAAGATTATACAGCAACTTGTATGTGTGTGTGTATATATATATATGTGTATGTATGTATGTATACACACACATACACAAAATAAAATATGATTTAAAATAGTGTCTTTGATTTTTTTTTTTTTTCGGTGACCATTGCATTTATTTTAGTTGGACCCAGATCTGGCAACCCACGTGCCACATAAAATGCAATCACTGCTCCAGCGTTTAGTACGTGTATATTTAAGTTGACGCTGTTTCGTGGATCCCACCCTTCAAATAAATATTATTCTAACGAGACCAAAAAGAGGGGCATGTGACGCTTCGCAGTCCATTGTGCCAGCTGATATATTCTCTCGTGCTTTTTTTTAATTAGTGTTGTACCTACGTTCCAGTAGATGGCATAAAAATGTGCAAAAAATCATCTAGATGACGTGCAAATGATCATTGCCAGTTGGACCGGTTTGTGAGAATTTCGGTGTATACTTTTATATCACCATTGCTTTAGTTTCGTTTCATCAGATCAGTTTAAAAACAAATCAGAATATAGTTGTCTACTATCTGTTGGTGACAATAAATCCACAGAAATAGCAAAGATGGAGGATTAAATAGCATTACTACTATTTAGGAAAAAAAAACTGCTAAATCAAAATATTAGATTTATTTAGGACTGCAAATAGTCTAAGCTATGTATGAACAATTTGGCATTGGCTTGATAAGAATTTTTTGAGTTCGGTTGAATTTAAAATATGAGATAGAAATTAAAACTCCATTTATAAATGAACTAACCTCAACATTATATATAGTTTGCAACAATTTTAATGGCACTTGCCTTGGATCTGAGTATAAGAGCCGAGTTCGAACATCGAATCTGAAGCTGGATTTAAGCCTGAGCTCAATCAGTATTTTATATGCAACTGATCAAGTCAAACTTGAGTAGCCTCGAAACTATCATGTTGGCAGGTAATGGTCATAATTTAGTTAAAGATATATGAGATTGTGGTAAGATAAATGATTTTAGATGCATGCAAATAATATTAAGTTATTGCTGTCCAGATGTCAATTGCTAAAGATCAATTAATGTGACAACATTGCTTTATTTTTGAGTAAGTATATTGAATTGTGTATAAAAATATACATTATACACACAACCATGTATGTGTATGTGAAGCTGTTTAATTAATGGTCGTCCCTCCTTTCTTCTATATTTTAGTAATGTCCGTGGCCTTCTTTGTTCCCCCATTGCCGTGAAAAGAAAGGAAAAAAATTGGACCACATGCATGCATGCGCGCACTCATATACATACATGTTTGTCCATGCATATTTAGTTGTATCTCTCTATTATCTATTATTTAAATTAACTACTCTGTTAAAACAAGTGCTGTCCTTGTTTTCTCAAAAAAAGGAAAAAGTGCTCCAATAGAAATTAATCTCATAACTCTTTCATATTAAAGCTAAAATAGAAGAAAGAAAAAAGACACCCAAGTTCAAGAAAAAAAAAAAACTGATTATAGATGGGATGAAATGAACTGTTTTATTATAACATACGCCAGTCTTCATCCACTAATTCATCATATTTCTAGATAAAGACATCAAACTTTATATTCCAAAAAAAAAAACTCTTAAATTCCCAAAAAAATGGAGAAAAAAAGGAAAGATAGATAGATAGATAGCTCTTACCCAAGAAGTCGATGCCGTTGTAGCCATTGCTGAACCTTCCGGTGGGCCTCGAGTGCGGGAAGTCGATGCCGTAATGAGGGAAGTTGGCCTTGGCATTATTCCCCGGCAGGTAGTTGTTGTTCCCGACGTCCGCCGTGGAGTCACCGAACACATAGATCGCCGGAACCTTTGGCTGAGCATTCCCACTCACAGACATAGAAAAGAAAAGAGCAAGGAGAAGAACAGGAGCTAACGCCATGGCTGCTGCTTCGAATTAAGCTCTGAAGATATTATTTCTCCTCTAGCTGTTATTTATTTATAGACTGGGGGAGCGGGCTGATTAAGAAGCCATGGGAAAGCCATTGCCGCCAGCTATAACTGAAAGCTTACGGAAAGCGTGCATCTACAATTAATTAATTAATAAACCAACAAGAAAGAAACAGTCGTCAGAGCGTCGGTCCCAGCGCCGAGTGGTGCTAGGTCTCCGTAAGCAGAGAAGGTACGTGGAGCCCTCCGCCTTTGGTCATTTTTGGATAGTTCCGTTGGAGTTTTTCCATTTCTTTCGTAAAAGATTCAAACTTTTAGATAGATATTTTATTAATTTTATTTTTTAAAAAAATTTATAAAACATTTTTAATAGTCTAATATTAGATATTCAAATATAAATATGATCATATTTATTGATGTCGATTTAGTTGAGCATGTGCGCCTGCTTGCTCCTTCGTATTCTGAATTGAATGTATTGTTTTTAAATTTTAATTTTAATTTTAATTTTAAATTAGATTAATAATATTGAAGGACTCTACCAAACCCTCCGAGACCTTTCAACTGTTGAGCCTTAAATAGAAAAATTTGAATCAGATCATGTGCTACTCTTAAAAATAGCATCTTCCTAGTCTTTCGATCTTCATTAAATTTTCTTTATTTTTCACTCAATATTTTCTTCTCTTTAAATTTTTCTAAATTTTTATTGTTCCTTTTGTGGAGCGATTGAAAGAGTTTATATGTCATATCTTCATACTATGATCAATATAATAACAGGTTTTAGGTTGAATTGGATTCATTATACCTTGAGGACAAATTCACTATAAATAAATATGAGAGGAAAAATTTATTCTTAGGATAATGTGCTTGCATTTCTCATTTCAAAACATCTATCTTTCAAATTATTGTACATAATTTATCTTATTATTAAATTTTTAAATTATTTATGAATTTTATTTTATGTAATTATTATTAATTTCTATCAAATAGCATTTAATAGTGATTTTATCTCAGAAAGGACTAGAACAGGATTGCCTAACATAATTGCCTAATGATAGTAGTTTTGAAGATTGTCCAATTACAAGAATGTAAAGTATATATACAGTGAGTATGAAATAATATGATGTTTATTTATTATGATTCTGTTCAATGTAAGAATTTCTTAACGAAGAGATGGAAACCAACTTAGCTATTACTTATTGAAAACGTAAAAAAAAGAAAAGTAAAAGTAGTTGTCATCCACCAATGGCATAGATAGCTATAGAGAAGATATTTTGCGTGCCATGGCCCAAAAACTATAATCTCCCAGTTTCTCTCGCTCTCTGTCTCTCTTCTTTTTTTTTTTTTTTTACCTAAACGTCGGTTTCCTATATCGCTTGTGTTTGCCCACTTGAAACTATTTGTCACTTATTCAACAATAGTTTGGCCATTGTCACACTGTGGCCATTGTCATATTGTTATTTTATTATAACGTTCTCATTTAATACGTACAACCAAGCACTGTTATTTTTTCGTATTTTCTTGTTTCTTTGCAAATAATAACTGATATATATTCCATGTTGAGGAGTGAGGGCCGATTCAATTCAATGAATGCGCGGCACATTGGAACGCCGCGTGGAGCTTGGGAGCCGACCTCGTGTTTAAAAGAAAATTTAAAAAAAAAAAAAGGGATGGAGACAGTAAATATTGGTGGCTGTCTGTAGCTGTGTGACCTCAGACAGCAGACATGAAATAAGACCATCCCAACCGGCATCAGAGGAGAATTCCATAGGGCCCACAACGTCTGCCAGGAGTAGGAGAAACTATTGCATGCTCCAGCTGTCCGCTGTTTTAGTCGGAATAGCTGAAGGCGTGACAGGGGGCGTCTGGGGACCTCGCTTGCGCCGCAGTGTGAGAACTATTCCGACAGGCTACGGTCAAACGAGGAGAAAGGAGTCTTAAAAAAATCGTCATATTTTTTTAAAGAAAACCTTGGGAAGTTTAGACTGAGTCAGGGAACACGTGATGACCGATAAAAAATTGTTTTATTTTTGACGCGCCACCCAACCCTCATTGGCGACCATATTTATTCTCCCTCACCTCCCTGTTGACAAAGATTCAATTCAAAACTTGAGGTGAACTCAAAAAATTTGATATATTTTAGTAATCTTGTGGATTATGTATGATATCATCTTCGATCTTTAATTACGAAATATGCATCATCCTTCCATTTGGAATATTCTTTTGCTGATAGTATATGTGGCCTCGTGGATAACAAGGGTGCCAACAAAAAAAAATCCTTCCAATATAATAAAATTTTCGAACCTGAGGGATGTGAGTACTTCTACCGCAACTCAGAAAGCTGAAACAGTAATTTTGTGTGAAAAAAAACATTTCATATAACTATGGAGCATTAATGAAGCTTGGTGCTCTCATGATGAAATTAATGATAATGACCACTCAAAACAATCCTTTTAATGAGGGATGGAAACTTATTGAGATACATACACGCGCCTCTGGTATAGTTAAATGTTACGCTCAATCCTTAAGTCCACGTCAAAGATTAGGTAGGGTTCCAGACAATAAGATGTGAAAGGGGTGTATCTTTTTCACAATGATTGATCTTCCTTCGCACAAGTCCACCATGATTGGGTCATATGATAATTGCTTTGAGATCAAATGGATGAGTGATGAAATCTGGATTACTTTAAGATTTTGGCAGATCGCAGTCTCAGAGAAATGATTGCGAAAGAAGATCAATTATGCTTTCATATGAAAAATACAACCAAAAGTGGGGTGAAATGTCGCATCCCCCATGCATGCTTTGCACAGATGCTTTTCACGTAACATCTTGAGAAATTAATTTAGCTCTCAAACAGAATTGTCCATGCATCTCCCGAAATTGGATGTTTGTAGAGTCGTCGTGAGATATGCTTTATTATTGTTACGTGTGCATCACCTTTCTGATTGAGAGTTTTATGGATTAACTAGGTCAAAGCTCACGTATTTGTACCAAGATTAGAGGATGACCTTGGGAAGGCATTATCAAAGGGAAGTACCTAGAGATTTGATAGTGTTGGGAGATAATTTCGTACTAGTTGAAGATGCAAAGTATATGAGAACGTGAAGCCACATCAAGTTTGGTCTAAAATCTGATTCCATCACATCATCCCATTAAAATATGGAAATAACTAGAAGTAAAAGAAAGGGCCATCCATTCTCAAAATAGCTAGTTGTCATCTCATGCCATTAATAGATGAGACACTCACATACCATGAAGAGATGTTATCCACCCAACTTGAGAAGGTCAAAAGGACAAACACAATCTTCGAGGATACTCAATGAGAATCATAAAAAAATGGATAAAAAATAAAAAATAAATAAATTTTTCCAACTAAGGAAAAGATAACAGACGTATCTCTGTCACGCCTCAAATTCGGAACATAATACGGCCATGCTACCGAGGGATGGACCCACGATAACACGAAATCAAAATTCATCTTCTTAAATATAATAACAGGTGTATCATAAATAAATGTAATAATAAAGTTCAATTCAAATATTTAATTAAACCAAAACTGGTTCAGAGCATCTAAATCCAAAAATAAAATAATCCAAGCCTTAAAATTCATAATGACTACAATCCATAAACATAAACTGAATTCCTAGTGCAAAATTTTCAAGCTTGCTTTGCTGATCCCCAAGCCTGGATTTTCTTTCCATCAGTCCTAGCCTTATTTCTCTGTACATAAAAAAGAAAACAAAAAGAATATGAGCTATACCAGCTCAGTAAGTAGACTTCCGCTTCCTTACCGGATCAAGCATAAGTTTTCTATGATAATGCATCATTTAGCAAATAACAATTATTGTAAAAATAAATATTTCATAGAACATATAATAAAATAAGTTATAAGCTCATCATGCATGCATAAATCATGTATATTTCACAATTATGAATCATAAATCATTTTCATCATATATTCATGTCATGTTTCAAAATATTGCTCACAGATATTTGTGCTAAGGTCACTATTATACCTATGACAGGGCCATGTTTCTTAATCGACAGAGTTTTTAATTCATGTGCCAACTTTATACTTGCTGACAGGGCCATGTTTCGTGTGGATGCTAGCTCCGGATATCGACCTTCCCGAAGAAATTCATTCATAGCCATCTGAGAGTCTTTGAAATCATTATATCTTTTTTCTTAAAGCATACATATACATAGATGAAAAAAATAATAAAATTCATGCTTCATAATCATGCTATTTTCATAAGACATATTCATGAAGTCAATGCTCATAATAAAATATGCTTTTTCATATCATATATGCCGATCCTTATTTTATGAAAAATTATGATTTCATTGATAGTAATTCTTTGCATAAAAATATGATCATTTAAAAATAAATAAGGAGCATAAGATCTACTTACCTCGATCGTCCTAGACCTTTTAATCTTCCTTAAAAGAATCGGACAATCCTATTTAAAATATTAAATCATCAATAAATTTTATTTCATATATTTAATAAAATTACATAA
Organism: Elaeis guineensis; assembly: GCF_000442705.2. Lineage (NCBI taxonomy): Eukaryota > Viridiplantae > Streptophyta > Magnoliopsida > Arecales > Arecaceae > Elaeis > Elaeis guineensis. Next base: position 12,250,339 of record NC_026004.2, on the reverse strand, counting down.
TATAAGGAGATGACCGATTTGATGATCAGTCCAATAAATCTCTCCCTTCAGCTTTAAACCGATTTAAGATCATAGGTCCCTAGGAGTGGAGAAGATGGCCTAATAGGAGATCCATAGGGCTTCTTAGAGGGAGAAAATTTTTAGAGAGAGAAAGTAGAGAGAAAGTCTAATTCTAGAGAGAGAAAGACTTTAGAGAGGGATGAAAAAATTTTCTCTCATGTGTATTTATTATTATTATTATTTTTATTTTATTTTCTTTTCTTTTTCTTTTTCTTTTTCTTTTTTTTCCTTTTCTTATCTTTTTCCTTTTCTTTTCTTTTTCCCGTGACCTTCTTTGGCCGAAACAGGAGACCTAGAGGTCCCCGTACCTTAGACCGGCCGTTCACGATCGTACCTTACCCGACGGTGGCCGACAGCAAAAGGCGACTCTCCCGAGTTTGGAGAGGCCAGAGCCGGCGGTCGGCGTGACCATCGGTGCCTTAAAAATTAGGAAAAGGAAGAGGCCAAACAGGGCTTTCCTTTTCTAACAAAATCCGGCGACTCCTGTCGCCGGCAGTCATACCCACCGGCATAGAAAAGAAGGGAGAGAAGGGAGGAAGAGGAGGAAGGACTTACCACAGCCTCCGATGACCCCCACCGGCGTGAAATCGCGGCGAGCACGAGTCGAGGGGCCGCGGCTTCAATAGAAAAAATCAGAGAAGAACTCTGACGATCTTCAGTGACTGTTGTGTCCTCTCTTAGAGGAGAGGAGGGGGGTTCTTATAGGGCTCGTCCTAGGGTCTTTTAATGATCCTAGGACTTCGATTCCTGATCGAAACCGGGGAAGGGGAAGACTCCGATCGGGAGTCTTCTTCCCTTTTTTTTTTCCTAAGTGGGCTTAGTAGGCTTTTGGCCCATCGAGCCGGGTTATCACATCTCACCCAACAAGGCAAGCTTAACCACTTAATCCTCCTTCCTCTCATGGCTCTTTAACCACCGCCCATAAATAAACGGCCAAGAGGGACCCTCCAGATATGCGATCTCTTTTCTCCTAAAATGCTCGCTTCTCTCTGTTGAATAGAAGTATGACTTGAGCATCGGAGAATCTCCGTCGAAACCGACTTCGGTTGGGAATTATTTTTGCAAGTTCTGCCACCACCATCCAGCCATCGCCGACCTACTATCACCATCCAACTTCAACTGATCCAACCTTGAGATGAATTTCTGCATCAATAGATAATATCCGATTTGACAGGACCACATGGCATTTTCTTAAATTCTCATTAAATAAAGAAAAGAATAGATAAAAATTAAAAAAATAATAAAAAATAAGAAAGAATCTTCAATCATCCATTCCTAGCTGTAAGGATCCGTACGAGTATGTATTTAGTCCCATATCGATTATTCGTTGGTAAGGACTTAGATACTTATACAAGATCAAAAAATTCAAATAATACTTTTCGATTAATCTTTTTGGATAAGATCCTTGATTGTTACAATGATTTCAAAGCTGAGCCTATCATAGTCTATGTGGAATAGGAAATACTATAGCACAGATTTATTAAGGCTGACCACAAGAGGATATCAGGACTAAAATGAAAGAAGTATGTGAGGATCTGTGTGACATATATTTAGTCCCACATCGGTTATTTATTAGGAAGAATTTAAATATATTTACAGGACCAAGGAATACAAATAACATCTTCAACTAGTTTTTTTGGATGAGGCTGGATTGTTACAAATCGACTATTGGAGGCAACTGCAACTAGCAAACAGCTGCTGGCATTAGGCAGGCCTTAACCCTTCCATGACTATCCCTATTTAAATCTCCCTCTTCTCCTGCATTTAGCATCATTGAGCCTTTCCCTCCTTCCTCCTCTCAAGCAGCCGATGAACTATAGCCAAGCTCAGTCATCCAAAACCCCCTCCTTTCTCTCTTTATTCCATCATTACTCTATTTTTTATTTCAATTTTATGATCTTGAACCATTGGAATCCGCTGCCATTGACCAACATTCGCCATCTCCGTTGATCACTAATGAGTCTCTTTTGCTCATACATTTCCCCTCGAATGGAGCCCGATCCTTTCAATTTCCAGCCAAAAAAACACCATGTTCCATGGTATTCTTTTGGGTTGCGGCCATCCTTGCTAGCCGCCAACACTGTCAACTGCCTTAACTATCTGGTGACCCACCCTGCCAGCATGGCTAGATGACCACCAAGGCTCCTTCTTCTCCATCTTCTCTTCGCTTCCCTTTCTTTCTTTTCCCTCCCTTCCTCTTCGTTATCATCCTCCTTAAGTAGGGCTTCCATCCATATCTAGAATGCAATAGATAAAGAGACTCATAATAGAAATTTATGCTCTTTCTACTCCTAGAATAGAATTAGATGGCTGATAATATCATTTGTTGAAACAATTCAACCGACCTCCAACTCCGACTCTATATTGACCTTATGAACATAATACTCTAACTAACAATCAATTGACCGACAGACAGTCGGCTATTATCAACCAACAATAGACAATCATGACAACTCAATTAATATCCAACTGATGATCATCAACGTATCAGAGTCACTACCCGATGCTCATTCGGATCTCCACGACTACCGACCTACTATTACCGACATATAGTCGGCTTATCTTCCTACGATCACATAAGGCCGAAATATGCGGAACCTACACATCTAACTATTATAAATAGTTATCGACTATATGCCATGGTCATTAGTGGACATAAACAGTCCATTAACTCCACGATTATGGCCTGATAATTTAGAGTCATAAAAAATGAGATCACGTGCTCGACGGTTACACCTGAATCATCTATAAAAGAGAGATAACTGAACAGTATTGATAAGGCAATTCTGGATTGAAACTCTGTCATTTTAAATATTCTTATTTGCTGTTCACCACTCCCCACTGACTTAAGCATCGGAGGGTTCTTGCCGAACATAATTCTGATCTGTGAGGACTTCATTTTGCAGATGCTCTTCACCGACTCAGACGATAGGAGATTAGCCGCAACACTATTGATTTGAACTATTTACGTCCCAAAATATTACCACTACAAATATTCAGAATAAGCAGTATATAGGTGCCGAAACAATCTAACATTCCAACATTCCAAAGTTTTAAGATATGATTAGTGAAATATTAGTGAAATACAAGGAGAAAACTTTGATTGATGAGACTTTTGAGATCTAGATCCACACCTTATCTAATTGTTTATCACATATTCCAACCATGATATGCATGTGATGACTTAATCTATCTTGAAAAAGAAATTAGCAACAAGCATTAGTGCTTGAAATTAAGTTGTTGTTCTTGCTTTGTTTCTCCTATTTTCAGATACATTACCATATGTGTTAAATGTGTGAGAATTTTGAAAATATAATCTAGTTCAATTTGGCACGTGGCATCTATATCTTGCAATCACAATCAAGCCAAGCCACATCCTTTCTCCATCAATTGCTCTAACACAAGAATCTATTTTCATAAGAATAGGGACAGTGTCTTTCACCCAAAAGAAGGATCCACCTTCCATTGCATGGATCTACTAAAAGAAGAATTCATAAAGATTTGCAAGGACCACCCAATTCTTTCTTTTGCATAAATTTTAAAGTAGATCTAAAAAAAAATTAAACCCCATATACTCTGTATGTGAGGCGGAAGAGAAGGACTTCCAATAGAATCCACCTCCTCTCCCCGAATTCGATTAGGATCGGAAGTCTAGAGCTCACCATAGCTCTAAATCCTAGCTATAAATCCGATCCCTTTTCCTCTAAGCAAGTCACCCTTACCCCCGAACCACCACCGGCAAAATCCTTAAGCTTCCCTTGATTTTCTATTGAGATCCCTCGATGAGCCATCATCGAATACATTGTTGGAGACTAGGTAAAGGCCTCTAAATTCCCTTTTTCTCTCTTTCTTGGTCCGTTGCCATTGTTGCCATCTTGGATTGCCACTAGTAGTCATCGAATTTTATGATAGATAGGCCTTTCCTTGTTTATTTCTTTTTTCCTTCTTCTTTTCTTCTGTCAAGCTGGCTACCATTGCCAGGCTTGGACTTGCTTTGATTGTCGAGAGTCAGAGCCACCACCACCAAAGCGTTCGATATATCTACCATCAAGGGTCGAGGCCATGGAAGGTGGTCAGCCTAAGATTTCCCTTCCCCTGTTTTCCACAAAGAATAAACAGAAATAAGAGAAATTAAAGAAAAGGAGAAGAAAAGAAAAAAAAATGAGAAAAGAAAAATGAAATGAGAGAGTCTCTCTCTTCCCTCTCTTCACTTATTTTTCTTAATTTCTCTCTTTATAACTTTCTCTCTCTAGATTATTTCTCTCTTCGTGAATTTTTTTTTAGAAATCTTATAGATCAATAGAGGATCCAGATATCTAGCTATACTTAAATTGACCAATTGATCTTAGATGGGATCCTAGACCTGTAGTGCTATGGTAGTTTATCATAATTTTTCACCATCCTTAATTATCCATAATTTTTATGTTTGACACTCGTTATGTCGAGGTGCAACTATCTGCATAAGAAGATGTCAAGCGAAACATCTTATTTCTGAGTTCATAGATTAGAAAGTTGATCGATCACTGTACTTAAGTCTGGAATCAGTAGAGGTAATTAAGGACACTTTTACATTATCATCCATATGTATGTTTTTTAAGCATGCATGATGATTTTGACTTTATATTGAATATATGATTCTTTATTATATATGTACCGCATATTGGCTATTTTGGTTAATGAAAATATGATATCTGATTTTTTTTAAATTGAGCAAGAAATATAATAAAAATTATTGAATGGATTATTAATTTGTGTAAGAGGATTGGACTAGCCATGATGTGGATTGCCAGTCATAGGATGAATCATGATATCCTGAATTGCCAGTTATAGACCAAATCATAGCATCCTAGTTTGCCACCGTGATCAAAGTGTGGATATCCTAATTTGCCATCATAGATTGAAGTACGGATATTATGATTTTCTATCATGGATTGAAGCGCAGATATTATGGTTTGTCATCACAGATCTAAGCGTGACCATGATTAATCTAAAACTAAAAGACAAACATTAATTCGGATTATGTTAATAAAATATAAGTTGTAAATCGCATGAATCCACTGATGATATTTATGAAGGATTTGTGATAATACATGATTTACGAGTGTTGTTTATAACATTGTTGAGTCATATGGGATATCTGATACAAGATTTTGTGAATTATGATTTTTTTTTGATACTGCTCAGTCATTATTTTTAAATTCTATTACTATATAGATGCAAATATGATGGGATTCTTGTTAGACTGCAAAGATCACACCCCCAATTCTTTATTTTCTTTTAGAATCGCAGAATATCTAGTATTGGTGAGGTTAGGCATGAAATTTGAATAGTAGAGTTATTAGTCCACTAATTAATTCAATTTTTGATACTAATGGGTATTTGAATAATTGTAATTGAATAAATTTGCTTGACCATTATGAATCTATTTAATTGACATATTTAATTATTTATTATTTTAAATAAATTTTAATTTTTTAGAGGTTTTGTATATTTTATAGTCTTGCATGGCCTCTCTAGCTTACTTTAGGGTTCGTGCGACCATACCATGTAATCAACTTGGGGGATAGATTCGAGGCATGACAAAGGTCATGTTGTTACTTTTTTTATTTTTATTATCTTGTCAAAATAGCAATGGTGCATATCTAGTGACATTGTTTTTGTCATTACTTATAAAATATTTGGAACTTCTTGAGATGATATATATTTTGCAGTGGATATTGCTATGTTTACCCGATAATTTACACAAACTTGACGCCAAACACAGCAAGCAGATGGTTAATTAGAGGTCAGAATACCAACTTGTCCCAAATGGTTCAAAATAAAAGGGGTCGACCAAATTTCAAACAGACATTTGAGAAGACGAAGCAATTTTCTTGTTTACTTTTGGAAAGAAGTATAATAATTTTTTTGAGAAAAAAGGGATTATGTGCTCTTAACATTTAGGCTCCGGAATAGGAATCCTTTGTCCAAGTGCCATTTGATGTTCCATCCCTGCACGCGCCTAGCATTTTAGATTTAGTGTTTACATATAATTAAACTTGTATTTTGCACAATTAAAAGTATTTTTAAGGGTTTTTCCTACTGAAAAATACATGGTAATCATCGGAAAATATTGAAAATGTAATATCTAATGAAGCAATAGATAGGCTTCGTCAGCATAGAGGTTTTGATAGAAACCTGTGTGTCTTCACAGTAGGAACAGCATAGGTTTTGACAGAAACCTGTGTGTCTTAACAGCAGAAAATACAGGTTTAGACAAGATTTTGATTGAACATTACAGGCTTTTGAAGGTATTGCCTTAGCCATCTCGGCTGTCGGCAATGTTACGCTTATGTACAATTTACTTATATTTTACTAAATAAACAGGGCAGTTTTATCCTCCCTTTACATCAAAAAAAAAAAAAAAGAAAAATACATGGTAATCTTTGTTTTGCACAAATACACTTGGAAATACAATGCATACATTAATGAATAGAACCATAGATTAGATATAAAATAAACGTCAAAATTATGGACTTGATATAATATGCCGTTAATAAGAGCTAAACGTGAAATAACAGCCAATCAAAAGAATCGACCTTTGTTACCGTTATGCATTTTATTTAAATTTTGGCATTTTGGTAACGTAAACAGGAACAAGCTCTTAAATTTGATGGCTGGATGTGGCAGCGATGAGCTGCTGAAGAAAGAAGACTGAGCGCGTGGCCAAACAGGAACATGAAGAACATGCCCACAGGCTAATCTCTTCTTCCATGCATGTGCGTCCGTATAGATGGCTAAATAAATGGGAGGATAGATATATAGTGGTGGAGATGAGACGATTAAGTGGTTCTGGTTGACGGGTGGGATGGAGGGGGAGCTGTGCTCGAGAAAGCGTCAAAGGGCTTGGTGAAGGAGGTGGGCAAGGAAGAGGAGGATGAAGAATGCCTGGAAGAAGCAATCCAAGCTTAATTGATGATGACAATGGCATTCACAGACCTCACCGATTTGGTCGGCCGGGAGGTGGTCATCATGACCTGCCTCCATCTTCTTCTACTGCTGCTAGTGGACTCGATTTAATTTTATGAACCATGTTTACTTCCTGGAATGGTCTTGAATTTTCCTTCCCAAAGATTTTAAGGCATGTTTGGTTGGAAGAGTTTGGCTTTGGAATGATAATGGGAATGAATCACTCGCATTCCAACTATGTGGTTGGTAGAAGTCCTAATCTCATTCTAATTTCTAGGGAATAAGAATGTCCCGATCTCTCAAAATTTAAATGCTATTCCCACCACGATCAAAAATATATCACAAAATATGATCGTTCTGGTCTCCATTCTAATTCCGCTTCCAATTTCAATCACAAACCAAGCGCACCTTTAGCTTCCCAAGAAGGGTATCTGGTGTACTGGCTGGGCGAGAGGGCTGTAAATGCGGAGAGGTTTCTTGAAGGAAAAGGAGGGGCTTGCACGGATGTTAGCGGTCTTCCTGTTCTGGATTCATTTGTCGGAGTCGAAGTTTTTTCCGTGCATACAGACGGTAAAGATTTGGAAAACCGAGTTTGGTTTGTGATCAACTGCTGCTTGTTCTCTCGGTGAAGTGGGAGGCTAACCTCGAAAGAACAAAGAAGAGAAATAGAAGCGAGTGTGGCAGGTCTTAAAATCTCGCCATCTTGAAAACCCGCAGCCATGGCTAACAGCGGCAAAGAGCGACCAAGCGCTCGCAACTGATTAAACCATCTTGTTGAAGGCGAATAGTCTTCTTTTAAACAAATAAATAAGTAAGCCAAATCCGTTCGAAAAAGATATTTTATCTCATTTAGTAAGTAATCCCATTCGAAAAATAATACCACGAATTTTTCCCCAATGATCAACGTGATCTATCAAAAGCCAAGCCCCCAAAACAGCCATCATCTTATCACCGGAACAAATCCGGTCCCTTCCAGAACCAAGCAAGTACTGTTAAATTTATCATCACAACAAAATGTAGTTCCGATTCTACCCACAAACGAAAAAAAACAGCTTCGGAGTTGGCTTGTTTGCCATAACTAAATCCTTGAGGCAACCGAACAATGTTCGACAAGCATGAACCACGAGAACGTGAAAAAAAAAACGAGTTGCATAAACGGCAACATAGGTCCCACACGAGGAAATAAAAGAAACCGAATAGTGTTCGAGAAGCATGAACCACGAGAACGTGAAAAAAAACAAGTTGCATAAACAACAATACAGAGGTTCCACACAAGGACATAAAAGAAAAGCCTTTGATTAATTTGGGTTTTGGTTGTACCTTTCGCACCCTGCACCGATCTCAGAGCATGACAAACAGCATTCATCTATCTGCACAGCACTCAAAGCGACCATTGTGCAATCTGATGGTAGATCCGAAGGTGAATCCTTGTTCCGCGCGAAAGCTACGACCCATCTGATTAATTTGACATACTCAAACAATAAAAAGAGTCGGGTCATGAAGTTGTCTCAAACAAATCTAATTTGTCAAGTCATTGTTCGATCATGTAGTTTCTCAAGACACCAGATAATACTGAATTAAAGAGCCAATAGCTGACTTGAGAATGCTGTGCTGAACCGGAACCTTACAATACCATGTTTTTGGAGGGTGCTGTACAATACCATGTTTATTTGGAGCATACTACCTAAAGAAGAAAATGGACCTACGTGCATCATAATCAAAGCCAGAAAAGAAGGAATCAGAAAACCTTGTCATTTATCAGCAAAGATCACCAAATTAATGCCCTCTTAATCTGCATTAGTTCTCTTCTCTCTGTAATCTATTTTTTGTTCCATCTTCCTCAAAAAAAATATCATTAACTTCATTTAATAAATGTACAACAGATGGTGATACAACATAAGAATTGACTTCCACACGTCTCTGCTGGAAAACCTAGAAGGCAACAATATTTTCCTCATTCTGTCTAAACTAATGTTAATATGGCTTTAGTTTCATACAAAATCCCCGATAATCTGAAGAAAAATTAATCAGGGAAAATCATCTGATAATATCAGAAAAAATTGAATTATTCAATGTAGCTTTTCTGGCTTCAGCAAGACATCGAATGCATCAAAGCATTAAAAGCACCTGGACCAATAGCTTCTCAAGCTTCTTTCCGAGTTATCCTGTTAATCAATGGGGTAAAGCTGTCACAGGATGCCCCTGATTTTGGAAAAAGCTTGCATATAGCCATGAGTCAAATGATTGCCAAACCTGAAGCAGCTGATGCCCAGTGCATTGGTGATCTCATGGATGACTGACGTAGCAAAATGCAGGTAGAGTCCCACTGTTACAAACAGAAAATCAGTAAGGTATGGTATAATTGGAAGACCCGGGTCACAAATTGAAGTATTGCAAGCAAAGCTCAGCCCAATGCACGACACATAATGCCAAAAGCTAGGCAAAGATCGAATGATTTGCACCAGAAACCACATACATAACAGGACAAGATAGAGACCTATTTTTATGGATTCAAGATGCCACCCATGAGGGACAATATCAAATCAATAATCTATCATCTTTGCATAAATACTGACACTGCATTTGGCATACAACAGGAATCAGTCTTCCTGTTTAAACAATAAAGCCAATGAAACAGGTTCGTCACCGCCACAGAACCGCTCTCACAGCGAGAGCAAAGCCTAAATTGTAACAACAATTTAATTTTGACTAAAGCAAAACATTCAGGAAGACTAACCCAAGAAAGAGGTTAATCTCTGAGGTGACATAGCAAGAGAATAAAATATAACATAAATAACATGTCTATAAAATAAAGAAAACCAAGATAACTGAATCCCAAGAAAAACAGGATTTCTTCTACCTGTGAATACACAATACAAGAGAAGCATAAAATGCTCGTCAACCAGAGGAATTCTGCAACAAAGAGAAGGCAAATAAACACAAGAAAAAAAGCAAAGGCATACAAAATAGAAGCTAACTCTAGTTTCTAAAAGGCATGTGTAAAGCAAGAAAAAAATTGCATACCCATCATTAAGCTTTGCAGTAAGAGCATTTGCAATGGCAAGAGGAATAAACAACAAAGACTGTTACAGGGCAACATGTCAGTAAATTCAGAATAACAAACATGTTTAGGATAACTGTGTATGACGAACAAAAGCTACTGGCCCAGATTCATGATCCTGTTAGTATGACTTGAATGAATAGACAAAGGGATAAATAAATATGATGATTCATCGGTTCAGAAAGTGGCAGTTACCATGCACATTCCAGTTTTTAAACCCTTGGGTTCATCACAAAGGTGAGCCAGAATCATCCTTCCCTGCCAGTAAGTTCCAAATTAAGCTCTCCAATTACATGAAAACACACAATGGAAGCATTGCTTGCACTAGGTCTCCAACAAAATTTATATTGTGATATGCCATGCTGTTTCGTAAGTGTGTTGTATAGACAACATGCAACCCATGATGCAATGATGATTACAGCATCTGGTAAAATCCAAGTCCAAGATTTATAGCTAAGAAAGATAAAAGCAATTAGAAATCATACCACAAGAAATCCAAATGCAAAACCCGTTCCAACTATAAGCAAATGTGGGTGATTGTGCATAATATCAGAAGGAGACAAAAAAGACCTGCAATATATTCAAAATTCTGTCAGGAACAAAATTTAATACTTCTTAAGGCTTTTTCCCAAAAGGAAAAAAAAAATAACAGTAGGGAGCATCATATTCAGACCAGATAAGAACTGAGGCCATGAGGACACCGAAAGGAAAGAGCTGTCAAGAAAGGCAAAAAGTTAATTAAGAAACCTGGAAAGGTAAACGGAATGTATTACAGACGGAATATTACCATTGCTAATGCCAGCAACATGCTTCCTTTTCTTGCTCGGACAACCACATGGACATTGCTAATGCTGCACAAGAACATATCAGTTACGAAAACATGATAGCCATGATAGCAACCAACAAGCATCATCACAGTATTAGAAGTATGCTGGCAAGAAACCTCCATCAGCATTCATTCTATCAATGGCTACATCCATTGTAGCAACAAAAGTCAATTCATATGCAATTAAATAGTTTAAGCCTCTTTTGCAGTCAGATGCAAACCCAATACTAAACCTTGATCCAGTCACCAAGCTTGGGACTGGCATTTAGTGGAACTCCATAACTAAAACAAGTTATCCAAAAAACATGGAGGACTAACTTTGGCAACGTGACCCATTCAAGGACTATTTTTGTGGAGATTACATATCATGATTCACATGAAAATCACTTTCCTAAATTTTTCATCAGAAAAAGTTGGAAAGTTCAACCTTCCACATAAAGCCATGACATGAATCACAAACGGAAGTATAAGATTAAACGTGGAAATTTTAACAAAAGATTCAAAATAAAGAAGTCAACTTTATAAACCCAGGAGAAGGAAAAGGTGTCAGCAAATTAATAAACCCAGGAGAAGGAAAAGTAGTCATCAAATGAATAGTTTCGAAATAAAGGAATCAAGACTTGGAAATGTAAGACCAGCGGGCTTTTGACTGTCAATTCGGTCAGGTTAGGAAAGTATGGCATATGGGTCCAGAGGGAGAAGATGCACCAATATTTTTACTGTCTGAGACAATCTCCCATTTGATTGTTGTGCCATAAAGATAGAGTCAGACAAAGGCGGTGGAAGCATTAGAAGTGGTTGTGGAGGAGATTCAGGTTTCCAAGGTAAATGGCAACTTTTCTCTGTTTTAAGAAGTGGGGGAACCACCAATAATTTCAAACAAATGATGTAAGAAAAACCCAGGTCAAATACGTGGTCAAACACTCCCAAGGTTCAAACCTCGAACCTCTAAACCCTGATTTATTTATACAAAACTAGACAAATCTCAAGTACACCAAAATATACAAGATAAATCTCCTAGACAAAGAAAATTACTAGTAATGATTTTTTTAAATTCAGAAAACAGTAAGTTGCCAAGATAAGACCAACAATGGACGCCAAATACAGACGACTTTAGTTCTCCAAATTGCAGGACCAAGAAACAGTTTCCTTCTAATTTTAATGTTCCCTAACAGATTAAAGAGACAATGAGAGGCTTCTTTTCAGCCTGTAAAAATCTGTCCAGCATTAGATATTGTAACTTATATTCCAGTTCCTTCATGTTCTGCAATACCAACCAAGCTGCAAGTGACAGCAGGATCCCAAAGAAGATTTATCAAGATTATGTGTCATTAAAAGCTAGAAAAGAAAAGTGCTAAACCCAGGGGTAGTTTGCATGTTCAGGATGCAACTACCTGAAAAGGACACAGTATATTACACAATGACGGGATTACTAAAAAAGTGACAGAAGATAATTTATTTTTCTAAAAAATGGAGACTGGAACAATGGAATTCAAAGAGAGATGCATGCGGCTGACCTACATAGTTAGGGTAAATGTTGTCGGTTGTGGTAGCATCGGAAAAAATAACAAGCAGCAAAGCCAAGGTTGAACTGATAATTTAATTTGCATTAAAAAAAAGAAAAAAAAAAGAAACTTACTTAGATCCAATGGTTGGCAGTACACCGAAAACAATCATTAGAAATAGCACAGCGCCATATAGTGGTATTTCTGAATCAACATTAGGCCAAAAAGCTAGTCAGGAGAGGATGCTCCATAAATCATAACATAGTTAACTTGCACGCAAGATAGGTAAAGAATTTGATGAACAGTTACACCTTATAAAAAGCCATAACACCATTGATGAAAAATAGCTACTTTATCAACAGCTAAAAATAATAAAGGACCACAATAAACTGCTATATTGGATCAAAAAAATGAGGTGCCATTTTTAATCAACAAAACTGAAGAAGCTCAGCAATAGCTTCTTTGGGTAAAAGCATCTTGGAAGAGCACTTCAATGTCCTAATTACTGCATTCACATCATACCATATCAGTCACCATACGGATTTCAAAGTCCCTATATGAAATCTAAACATGCAAGCCTTGCTGCAATATCTAACATGTTACAAGTATATTCATGGCCCCGAAAGTTTTCAACACTTTTGAGACTAAAAGATAAAATTTCATTAAACTAATCGTAAACCTGATCAAACTTTTATACACAATTGCTAACTAGACTCTAATCTCATTTTATTCCTCAATTCAAAACATCATGTCAAATTAGATTTGAATATGCTCATGTGCCCAGGTTAATATCTCATGTTAGTTGCATGGGAATAGCACACAAGATTCCCTGAAGCACACCTACAACAAAAGCTTTCATGGCATGTAAAATTGCTAAGAAGGATTCAGCAAGGTTTTTAGCACCAAACTATAACACCCGATACAACATGTAATGTGCCGACCTGGTCCATACCAGCATGATACAATGGCTTAGTACGGGACTGTATTGACACATGCAACAAGTGCTATGCCAACTCCAACAGCATAACATGTATCAGTATAGGTATATGGAACCGATTCATTACAGGTGGTTTACAAATATGGGGTTTGGTACCAAGACAGTAAACCTTAGACCTAAGATCATGATCAATGCAGAATCCTGCACTTGTAGCTAGGCCAAGCTTTCAAGATGGAATGATTATCAAACCTCATCATCAATAATTGTGTAGATCAACTCCTATCTATCTCAACAAATTTGATGTGATATACCTGCATGATTATGTTTATCAGAATATTGATGCATCATCTTTGATTAAAATAGTCTCCTCAATGTCCTCATCCACCAACCAAATTTTTAACAGTTAAAGGCAAACTACTCTAATCCACCATAATCTAGAAAAACAACATATTTAAATAGATTCTCTAATTGTCACCTCTTTAAATTGTTGAAGCTTCATGATACAATAACACTTATCTCCAACCAATGAACAGTATAATTACCAGGTATCATAATAAACTTCTCAAAATTGTTAGTGATTCAGGTAAAAGTTTATGGACTTGTAGCACAAAAAAAAAAAAAATTGGTAAATGTAGCACTGGTTTGCATCAAAAATGATGAATTGCCATATGAATCTCTCTGATGCCTTTTCTATTACACTTCATATCTAACACCGAAAAATACAGCTCCAATGGATAAAAAATGTGAGAAAATCAGATGTCTAACTGAATTATAAATTAGAAAATTAAGAGGATTAAATTGAAAGCAACTTTTCGATCCGGTATGGTTTCATCTTCCTACATCAAGGCCATAATGACTTGAAGACTAAAAGACATCTTCTTTTATATATTTTGTTCATTTGTCCCAAGGCATACCACCACTACATTCAAGATCATACAGCCATAAATATGGTACCCATCCATGAGATTTGAGTTCTCGAGCTCAAAGCATGCTCAAAGATGTGCATCAGAGGAACCTTTGATAATGTATTATCAGGCTGAAAAAGAGCTTATATATCTTATTAAGGCTGTAAAAGTAATCTTTAATGAGATTCAACATTTTTTTGGTTGAAAGTGCCTAGGTTTCTCATATGAAGCCTAACAAGAGTTTCGATCTTAGGCCTCCTAACCATCTCACAGATAACAATATATTTCAAAACTGCTGCACAACAGAAATCAGTCAGCCAAGGTGACCTTGTTAGCAGGCCAGATCAGTCCGAGAAAAGGACTATCATTTGGCCGCTAACAGATGTTAAATTAAGCATTGTTAAGGCCGCTGGATGAAAGACTTTGGCAATAGAAAGACAACCAGAAAAGAACAGAAAAGACAACAGAGGAAACTAGATGCACAAGAGAACCTCAAAGTCAAGGAAGAACGCACTGATCTCACACCAGCTTAATAGGTACTCATTCTCTAGGGCCTTGCGCCCATATTCCAACACCTCACATGCATAAAATAAGAAGAGTTCATTCATTGAAAAGAAAAGCATACATCACCATCATCACAAAAACCCTAAAAAGAAGCCCTTAAATAGCCACCAGAATTAGTGTTCACCTTACAGTACCGTGAACAGTAACCTGCCCCAATTTTGTTCCTAAAATGCTTGAATCTCTAACTAATTATATGACCGAACTTAGTCACTTGAATTCCATCCTTTTATAAATAAACTACAGAAGACATGCCCTAGAATCACAAGAACAGAAAATAAAATAAAACCAAAACAAATTTACACTAAGATTAAAAACATGGAAAGCTCCAACTATGCTTAATTATGCTCGTGAAGCACCCCATCATGGCACCAAGTCATCCAAGTCAATCCAAGGCTTGGATGTTTAATCACCTTATGTAGACTCGAAATCTGCTGTGATCCCCAATCACCTCTCACTCCCTTAGCTCGTGTTTGGTAGCTGGCAATCTATCCAGATTGCTGGCAATTTAAAGGGGCCCCACCGGATTACTGCATTTGGTACATTCTTTGGATGGCAATCCAGATTACCTCCCAGAAGGTAATCTAGATTACCTAAGGGAAGGGTGGCTATCAAGACAATCCAGATTACCTCCCAGAAGGTAATCCCGATTATCTAAGAGAAGGATGGCCATCCAGATTACCAAATATTTGGTAATCTGACAATAAAATATTTGGACGAAACTGCCTTCATCAAAAAAATAAACTAAACTCCTCTTTCCATCACGTGAAGCCGCTCATGCTGTTGCCTCCAAGCCCTAGCCACCAAAATCTCCCCCTCACCTCGCCTCCAGTCGGCTCGCCGCCGTTCAACTCATCGCCAATGATAGCTCTTCGACCGAGGGGCCAGGGTGCGGTGGCCAGGGCAGCACAGGCAGTCGGGGTGTGATGCCAGA
Source organism: Elaeis guineensis (assembly GCF_000442705.2). NCBI lineage: Eukaryota > Viridiplantae > Streptophyta > Magnoliopsida > Arecales > Arecaceae > Elaeis > Elaeis guineensis. The sequence continues at coordinate 12,234,602 of NC_026004.2, read as the reverse complement.
GACGCGACGAGTGGGGTTCTGCGGAGGGTGGGGTGCGGGGGACTGGTAGGATGGGTGAGGGCGGCGGCATGGGTGGGTGGGGCGGCGATGGAGACGGCCATAGCGGGCATGGGGTGCAGGTTAGCCGGGGGCCAGGGGGCGGTGCGGGAGGGTGGGAGGAGGTGCGAACAACTGGGAGACGGTGCCGAAGGCGTGACGGGTAAGGGGCTGCGGGGGGTGGGGTGCGGGGGACTGATGGGGTGGGTGAGGGCAACAGCGCAGGTGGGTGAGGGCGACGATGGAGGCGCCTGCAGGGGGCACGGGGTACGGGTTCACCGAGAGGCCAAGGGGCGATGCAGGAGGATGGGAGGAGGCACGGACGGCTGGAGGACGGTGCCGAAGGCGCAACGGGCGGGGTGCCGTAGGGGGTAGAGTGCGCGGAGCAGCTAGGGGCCACCGAGGGTGGGGGGGAAGAGGGGTCAGGATGTGGCGCGCAAAGGAGAAAGAAGGAAAATAAAATAAAATAATAATAATAATAATAATAAGTATTAAAAAATAATTAAAAAAATCTTTTAGATTTTTTTCATAATAATAATAATAACAGCCACCGAATCAACTATTTTGATAATAAATATTTTTTATCATTAAAAAAATTAAATAAATAATTTAATTATTTTTGAATTTTAATATATCAAAAAAATTAATTTTTTTAATATATGTTACATAGATTGATCTGGCTAAGGATTTGGATCACTGGTTCTACTAAATATATGTTAAAATGCTAAACTAATAATTTGATTTAAGGATATTTTGGGAATTTGATGTTACACTACTGATTGTCATACCAAACATGTCAATCAAGATTTTCAGTAATTTTACTGCAATATTACCTGCATGTACCAAATACAGTAATCAACATTACTAGCAATTTGATAGTGGCAATCTATCCTGCAAGTAATCCAGATTACCTTTTAAGATTGCCTGACAATGCACCAAACGTAACCTTAGAACTAAGCACAATAAGTGACATGCAAAGCAAAATTATGCATTCCTTATTCTACTTGATTACCAAAATATGATTAGAAGTCTATCAAAATAATTTACCATATAACATACCAGGAACTAATGGCACCCAGCTAAAAAGGGGGATGGACTTCCTAAAATCTTGTGCCCACCATTCAGCTCCTGAAGGAACAAAAAATGAAATCAGAGGAGCCACAAGACATGATAAAGGCATAAAGACTTACAATGACTATTTAAGAAATGACAAATATCTCACACCGGAAAGAAATAACATGTTGGTACTTTGCACAGTGGTCTAAAGAACTTTCACATACCAAGAAAGAATGTCAGAAAATGGCATGCATAAATCAGCATTAGCCCTTCCGTGGGTCCATTTACTATAGGAAGAATAAGAGTATTTGTAAAGAAGCTGCTTAAACAACAAGGACAAGTCAATAAATAAGCAAATCAAATTATTAACAACAAAAAAATGTAAAATAAAATCTGATAAAAAATTAGATTTATACTAAAAAGTCAAGAAAGGCACATAAATATAAGCTACAGAAAATCACAAAGTACATGTAACATGTTGAATGTATGGAGCACATGAATTTAACATAAAACTATGACCACAGAAACATATAATGCAGACTCATTGCACCATTGATATCGTCATTGTAAATTTTTCCATTTTGTGGTCACTAAAGATGCATGGTAATAAACCACCAAGGTATTTCTGTTTTAACCCACATGTAGATTTAGATCTGAAGATCATATCACGGGTGTGGAGTTTTGGATTTTCAATCTGTTGTCCTAATGTGCCTTTTGGCACCCTAGCTTCATCTCCATCGCTGTTTTTGTTTTGTTTTGTTTTTCTTTTTCTTTTTGTCACTCGCTGCACTGATAAGAATTCTCCAAAATGTTGTGCGATCATATTTAAGAATAAAAGAAAGTCTAGGGTAGATAAGAGATAATTTTCACCCAGTTTCTTTCCCTTTGGTTGTTGGTTTGTTTCTTGATATATAACTCATCAAGAACTTCACCCACATGAATGTCCACTTCCTACTTCTAAAAAGCTGGAGAACATCTTAAAGGTGGAACTCTTGGTGTGGACAGGGTTCATCAATCTTGAAACATGAATTGCTTTAAGCCATTTTACACTGGTTGTGATGGTTCCTCTCCAATCTGTAAAATTGTTTCACTCAAGAGGCATATAAAGAAGAAATTACCATGATTAACAACTTATGAGCTTATTGGGTGAACAGTGATGTGTCTACATGAGCACTTTTTGGCATGAAGAAATTCAATTGGAGCTTATCGGCAAGATACATCATTGACAACATCACCATGATCAATTAGGGGAATATATAAAGGTTGCTTTGTCGAACTTTGCTTGCATGGAAAAGATCAATGATCCTTTAGGGCCTGTTTGTGTGCCCATAGACCTTATCTGCTGAATATTCCTTAAACAGCATACAGTTGGAAGAATTTAGGGGGCAGAGGCAAGATTTCCTTCTGATTAATATATTTTAATTCATATCATCCCAAAAATCCAGGAATGCTGTAAATCACCTTTCATATTGTATCAGTTATTTCTATTATTTTGGGATGAGTGAAACTGGAGATCACACTGCTGCGTTGGAGTCTTCAGTTCCCATCGCCATCTCTCTCTAAAATTTCCTTACCTCCCATCAAATTTTCAAGCTTCCTCAGATACATCCAATGAACTGGATATATGGCATCCGAACCGCCCCTTACTAAATACCTTACCAATGATAAGATTTGTTTTGCAAATGATGATGTTTACATAATTAGAGTACAAAAGGAAACAATTTTATCTCAGTTTGACATTATTCTGCAATACTTTCATAACCCAGAGGTTGCAATGAGGTGGATGCATGCTTGCACATCTAAAGGAAAAGAATTTAGAACAATTAGTTGGAGACATGCTTCTTTAAAGACCATTCACACTGCAGAGTCCCTGTTAACATCAACTAGTATCATATTTTACTTCCCAGCTTCGGTTGTTTGCCTTGTTCTCCAGTACCTCATGCCAATAAGTGAAGGCTACAAAATGTTAGCATGGATTAGTTGGGTCTAGATACACAAGCCTTGCACTTACTCTACCACAGATAGGCTTGTCTTGGATCTGTGAAAAACAAACTCCCATAAGAACTTGAAGAGAGCACAATGCTCATTGCGACATATCACGATTTAGGAAGACAATAAAACTTCAATTGCATCATCCCTTCAAAATAATATTATGCTCTGAAAACCACTTCTTACCACATGCTTAGTAAATCCAATGAGATTTGACTTCCTGAAGGCAAGAGAACTGAAATGCTACCAGTTCACATTCTATATCCTCTTCTACCTTCTTTCATTGATCAAGAAGCAAACCATTTGTGCTAGTTCACCTTAAGAATCCTCAACTACCCCTCTCTTGCCGAACATGAGATAGCCCAATTTTACTATTATCTACTTCCTAAATGAAACTATTTACTAAACTAAAAATTCAAATTAACAAAATTGAAAAGCAAACTTTCACAACGATATTATTACAGGCTAGATCTGAGCATAATAAAATGTTTCTTAAAATCAAAATTGGCAAACCAACCTTTTATGTAGACATGGAGGCTATATTGTTAATAATGAAATGTTTCAGAATTGATCATGATGAAGTCTTGATTTCCACTTGATAACACTGTTATGTGGACCCTCAAAATTCTGACATGGCCCATTACATTTCCATGTCAACTTTATGCAGACCTAGAAATGGTGTACAATCTAGCACTGGATCTAGGATATCTTCTATTAAGTTATACCATGTGCAGCAGCTGGTCTGACTGATTATACATTATTAAAGAACATACATATAACAAACATGCAGAGGCATTCTATTACATAAAAACTGACATGTTAAATTCTTAAAAATACTCTGAAAGTCAACAACTATGTCATTTGCTGTCAATATTGCCTAACAGACACAGTAAGAGGTATTAATCTCATGGTAAAAGATTTTTAGCAAAAGCAAGAAACTAAATGCAAAAGTACGCCTATGAACAACAAGTACATCTAAACTTGAATATGCATCCTTTTCAGTCTTTCAAGGCAATAAACAGGGTCATGCTATCAGTCTTTCCAACAGTGTCTCAGACTCTCAGGACTATAAGAATTCATGCTGTTAGTTTCAAGAATTAAATCATATAATTAAACAGCATACAGAAGTGTCTCAATAGCAGACAAAACTAAAGAAGATTTAACTATCTAAAGACAAGCTAGAAATAGGTTTGAGATTAAAAGGAGAAAAAGAAAACCTCACTTTCCAACAGCATTGATACCAACTTTGTGGGTCATGTTGCTACTATTTCAGCAATCATATACTATAAAATAGATGGCGTTCCAGATAAATGACTACACAGAAAAGCTAGTTCCACAAGGAACCAAGATTCACTATCTCGGTACCAGACCCTGTACCAGTACCATCCTATCACGGTTCAATACGCGGTTCAGTACAGTACCAGGCAGTGTACCAAATGTTGGTATGGTACAAGACAGTATATCGGTACGATATGGTATAATTGCCCCATACCGGCCGCAGACAATGCAAGGAACCATAGATAAAGTTTCACTTTCATTACAGTCAGATCCAAGGAGTAAAATGTGCACCACAAAAACAAATATGAGAACCTTAAAAGAACTCACTGTTCCCATGTGGCCAAATAAAATGGGATAGCTGCAATTACCCAAAACCAGAAAGTAGTCCTTCCACACATTGCTGTGCTTCCAAAAGCCAATGACTCAAACTGAAAACAACATAAGAATAAGCTTGTTAGGGAAGTCAAAACACCACAAATGTAAAACAACACCAAAGGACAAGAAGGGTGAACATACAGCACATGCAAGTGCATCACATCCTGCAATAACACAGATTTATAAAAAGATCAATAAAGAAACTTCTATCACATGGATATAACCCTTATAAAGGATTTCAGGGCAAAAGAAATTACCGTGATCAAAAAGTTCCCCTAATGGACTTGATGAATTGGTACGCCTTGCTTGTTTACCATCAACAGCATCAAAGGTCTGATGCATACATGATTGAAGCTTGTAGTGTTAGTAAACCTGAATTGATTCCTATGATAAGAAAAGGGTTTAATAATCGTATTTGTTTTTCTTGTATGATATTCATATGGTGTTAGTTTATGTTAAATGTATAAATTTCTTTAATAAGCATATTGCAATTCTCTGATGATTTCTTTTCTTGACTCCAACCAGGGAACAACGATATGATGAGGACAAAGATCCTTTTCAAGTCCAGTAAACAAACTTGAACAAACCTGATATAAGAAAAGAAGCATTCCATGAGCAAGGTGGACCCATCTTGGGGGGGCTGTGTCTAGATGAGGTGAATAAATCTGTGAAGCCAACATAAACATGGATAACATGCAAAATGAAGGGGACATGATTGTAGATATACATGCAAAAGTCGAATTGCTTGCAATCAAAACAGAGAGATAAATTCACCAATATGACAAAATGCATCTTTACTGACAGCGTGTTGGCAAGCTTTAAAAAGCACAATCAATGTCTATACGCAAAGTATATATCAGGTGATACAGAATAACAATATATCATCAATTATGAACCAAACCCAAAGTAAAAATAATTTGAAGCCCAATAATAAATAAACCTAGAGTCATTATTTAAGCCCATTAACCAATATATATGCCGATGCAAATCTAATCTGTAACATAAAGCACAAAATTAGATTAACTCTTGCAAGTGCTAAGTTAGAGAACCTAATTTTAAAATTACATTCCTATACTGCCTTCAGCAGTATATTTTGAAACAGCATTTTTTTCTGTAAATTTTCGAAGTTTGTGATAATAATATGTAGAATATATTTAACAGAATCAAAAATAGTAATATAATTTAATACTACACTACATATAGTCAGAATGGCATCAGTAACATAATATTTAGACAATATGTTCTAACATAATCATACTTGAAAATTAAGAGAAGAGAGTTTGGTAGTAAAGTTCACCAGAACATCAAGCAATAAGAATCAAGAAAACAAGGTGAGCATGGAGAAGATTAAAATGTTGAGTTGAAGTTGCACCAAAAAGAACAAAAAATAGAGTGAGGAGCTTACATATTGGAGGAGTGCAGCACAGATCATGTGAGGCTTAATTAGAACAAAGATCTGAGGAGGCCTTTAAGGAGATGTGCCCGAATCTAGTCTAACAGTCTAAAATAGATGACAAAAGGAAGACTCACAAAGATCAAAGTGATGATAAAGGAACTAGAAAAGCTCTATTAACAAGCGTATTATTTAAGGTAGCTCTTAATAAGAATGATAGGAAAATCACAACCCATAAACCTATCAATATGGACATAATTATGGTCAAATCAAAAGTGTTGTTCCTTGTTACCATAAATTCTAGTTTTGCAAATGCAATGTGTTATGTACTTTTCCTATGTTTTTAATTTTTTTAAAAAAAAAGCAAAATTTTCAGGAAAATTCAAGGTTTTATAATAAGTAATCATTTATATCCAAGTTCAAGAAGCATTTGTTTATCATTGATCTACCCAAAAACAGTCTGAAACAGAAATTAAAAATAATTTTAGCATACAATTGCATATTCTTAAAACATTCATCCACATATTCCAATGTAAATGTGTGATAATGGCTGGCATAATGAAAATACCAACATGGTACACATCAAGGATTATTGGCCAAAAAAGCATAGCACGACTTCGCACCATTCTTCACCTAAAACTTTTAAAATTATAACCCCATCCTGCCCCTACATCAAAATCATTACCTGCTCCTAAATACTGACATTCTAAAATGTCTCTACAAAGTAGATACATTGAATATGCTGACTGCCAATACCCTGCCAAACCTACAAAATCCACCAATACTCAACCTTCTCTGAGATAAATGCCAGAGGCTGGTCTGTTTAAGTACGAAGTTCATCTTCCCAAAACTCCCAATACTAGATCATGCTACCTATTGTCAGCGGAATCACAAACCTAACCAACAAAATGGCAAGCACTCCAATTTTTCCCACCATCCTTTGCATAAAAATGTCTGTTAATGGATTCCAAGGTGCATGCCTAAGATTTCATTGATAAAATATAACACAAATATATCTGCCATTACGAGTTGGTTAGATCTCACCACCACAATTATAATTTTTCAGATTTTAAATTCTAAAGTGACACAAGGAAATCCTAGATCTTTAAAGAAAACTCTCCACCGTGCAACTCATACAAGTTATCTCCAATCTAAAGAACCATCCAGAACAACCTTACTGAGAGACCTTCCATTGACGTTGACCTAAGACCTGGAAGTACAAAATCTTGGTGTTGTATGCTGAAAATAAGGAATAAGGAAAAGGACTCACCTCAAAAAGCTTAGATTAGTTGATAAGATGTTTTATACAATTTATAAAAGTAAAAAGAAAAAGATCCTTTGGCACAAGGACCTTAAAGCTTTTGAGAGAGAGCTTTTAGGAAAGCAATACGCACAAATAGAAAAAGAAAGGTATAGGAGTGAAGAAACATACAGCTGAAACACCAAGTTTCCCTGGACTTCACCTAGAGGTGAAAATCTCAAGTTTTATGCTGACTCAAAAAGTTCCAAATTTGTTGAACCAAATTGTCACTTACTCAAAACAAACCTCAAAATTCAGAATGATGTGAGAAATTGAATCACAGGCTCATACAAAATAAAATAGTCGATAAAATCAATTGATGGTCTCTGGATACATGTTAATCTGTAACAGATGGATCAGTTCTTGCCAAGACTTCTTGGGATTAACAAGATGAAGAATGCCATGGTTCTCTTATATGCCACAAGGTGAGCCAAAAACTTGAAAATCTTCAATCAGACTCCTGCATATTACCCATGACTGGGTAACAAGAATTTCAGACACAGGTTTTGCATATCAAGCCATAGCCACTCATAATACTATGTTGTGCCTCAATAAAATTACGGATACAATAATCTAGTAATTCCCAAAATCTTTAAAATACCTATTGCTAAGGAAAGTTTTTCAAAGAATGGCACAAGTAATGTGAACATCAATATCAAGCTAGAAAAGAAAAATAAATGCATAATGACATCATAAAATCTGCAATAGTTTATTAGCAGAAATACTTACATAGCCAAGAAGTGCTGATATGACTAAAAACATGAAACCTGTAAGTGTGATCTGGAAAGCACATTAACAGTGTCACTGCCCCTACAGTAAAAATGATCATCTGGAAGAATCTATAATAAAGAAAACCTTTAAAAGAGAGTTCTTACCATATTCGGACTGGAGAATCTCCCCCCCCCCAGCCCCAACCACCAAAAAAGAATAACAAGAAAAAACAAAGTAAACTAATGTTAGAGATATCCAATGAAAAAAAAATTATGATAATCTACAACTACAACTTGTATCATTCATGTACAGTTAGTCACATCCTAATTTTAGTGAGGTGAAGGGATAGCAGTTAGAACTACATCAGGACAATTGCATACCCAATGCAAAAATCATCCCAAACAGACTGACATAAATTAGTGACATTACCAGAATCATAGATTTTAATCAACAGTTATAGAAATTGAATAATTTCACGTCACAATTTTCAGAGGAAAGTTACTTTGCATATACGTATCAATAGATCAAGTTAAAGCAATAAAGGCACAGTTGTCAACAGTGCATCTACACTACAAACATACAAGTTCATCATCTTGCAATTTTGTATTCCTTTGTTTTAATGAGTATGTACATGGATTCTATTATATGGAATATGTACACGAGAAGTCTAGTCACAGTTTTGTGGCCCTTGTAGTTGTTTGCGTTAGGCTTGAATTCCTGACCAACACAACATGTGCTCAAGCACTTCCCGCAGAAATCCATTGATGTACACAGAACAAGACTAAATCTCAAAATTTTAACCTCAAACTTTAGAAATGCATTATTTAGATTACCTAAATTGTTGCAATCTCCATCATTAGATATTTAGATTGAGATTTCAATAACTTTATCCACAAAAGGGAAGTTTAACCAAGACCAATTTTCCTTATGGTCGAATAAGCCAATAAAGCGACAGGGTTAAAAATTAAAAAAAAAAAAGGGGAGAGAAAAGCAATGCCTATTTCACACTATACAGTGAATTGTTGTAGCTTTATTTCATAAAATTACTAACTGCTTGACTATAGAAAGGTACCAAAAAAAAAAAAGGAAGAATGCAACCATATATTGATCTTATCGTATATATTCAGTTGAAAACTGACCTGGTGACATATATATTCAAATCTTTCTAGTGGACTATCTCAAGAATGAAATGTCTTCCTAAATGCTAAGGTACACATTTCATTGTTTCAGTAATAGGCAGAAATATATCTGGAATTATCACAAAGAAGTATGTGAAAAGCTCCACTCAAACATGGAAATAGTTATATACAGAAAACAGGTGAAACTATTAGACCCCTTAATAGAAATGTTAATTTACATTGCTAAACATTGTAGTTCTCTAATCTGTGTACATTCAACCACATATCAATATTTAAGAATAAATTCCCTTGATAAGCAGAGCTAGAAGTCCACATGCTTATCCAGGCTAAATTTAGAATATATATATATATATATATTCAGAACATTTTAATAATCTGCATAAATGGAAAGCTAAGACCTCAAAATTCTTCAAAAATCTATGGAAAAATTTATTTTTAAAAAAAAAAAAAAAAAAACATGAAGTAAAATCTAATGAAGCTAAAGGTGACTCCATGCAGGTTGCTCATGCTTGGAGACTGCCAGTTCTGAGCACAAAAAGAACCTTTCTTCTCCATATAATTATTTGCAGTTCATCTACTTTTATTACTTTACGCAATCTACAATGTATTGACATCAAAAGTTCAATATTTAGGATTCAATGTATAATATGATGCATAATCATATTCAAAAGGCTAATGCCATAAATAAGTGTTTCGAACAAATTATCAAGTACGGATAAATTTTCAGAAAATAAATACCACGTGTTCAATAGACGGATACAACATAAATTTCAGTGCACATGATTTTAACGTAAAAAGTGGATACACGACTCAGGCGAATACAAAAAACCATCCATGAAGTACAGCACTTTAGTAAACCTATATAATAAACCGCTATGTTTCAATCAGCAAGGATCAACAAAAAAACTCACGGCATCCAAAGCGGGAAAAGGGTCACACAGCGACTCCAAAACGGCTGTAATATATATTTCGCGAGCAGCGAGTTGTCCACGCCACTGTACTTGTACTTGTGCAGCGTCGCAACACCATGGTGCCCTATATATCCCATCTGCAACGCAACAAAACCTCAAATTTCTAGTTTATTGCACACAATTTCTTAAAAAAGGCATTAAAAAAAAAAAAACGAGAACACATCTCGAAGCAAGAAAAAGTCAACGAAGGCAGAGTTTTTTTTTTTTTTTGATCGAGAAGAGGAAAAAGCCGACGTCACCGATTCGCTGTTCTAAGCAACAAAACAAGTAATAATCAAAGCATAAAACAAACATTTCGATAGTGCAGTAGAAGTCCAAGAAACTTGTAAACAATCCGGCGATGGGAGACAAAAGAACGGAGATAAATCTAAGGAAACCCCTCCTAAAGCATCGGAGAAAAATAAAAGGGAAAGAGATCGAAGAGAAAATCATAAGAGGGAATGTTAGGGTTTGAGGATCACCAACCTTGAGTTTGGGGATCGAGCGATCAGGACGGAAGGAGAGGGCCGGCGATCTGGGGGAGCTTTCGTTCTCCCTTCTGGCGCCCTAAAATCTAGGAAGGAGGGATGCGGAAAACGAATAAGGGGCCGAATACGAAATAGAATAATCGAACCTGCGCCCCACTGAAGCGGCCCAATGATGAATATTTGTCGATATTTCATATATTTTTATTTTTCATAAAAATAAAAGGGAAAATACAGCTGCATCCTCAAACCTAGGTGAGAAATGCATTGATGCTAAAAGTTTAAAAACTTTTAATGAGCCAACAAAGTTTATTTTTCTACACTAGGGTAGCCCGGTTGTCCATCTGGCCGTACACCACTTCAGAAGTAGCTAAAATAACTAAAATACCCATAATTATTTTTTTAGTAAAAAAAATACCCATAATTATTGACCATAAAATAACTCATAACATATTATCTAGCAAAAAGTAAAACAGGAAACTCCACCTCCGACAATTATCATCTCCAAATCCATCATAGCTTCCGGACGACAAGTCCAACTCCTCCATAATCTCATGCAGTTACCATCTCCAACTAAAACTGTAAATAGGTCAAATCGATCCATGATCCGATCCAATTTGTACAGATCCTATCTGAACTATTTTTAAAGTTTCATGGATCCAAATCAAATTTTGAATCTATTTTATTTTTTAGATCGAATCTAGATTTATTGATTTTAAATCTGATTCGATTTGATCCATGAAGATTTTTGAATTAATTTAGATCTTGATATAAATGATCCGATCCGATCTAATCTTTTTGTATCATGTCCCTCCTTGCGCAAGAAACACTTATGAATGTTTCTTATATGCTAATTAACTTACACACTTTTCTGTTACATTGATCTATACATTTGTGGATTGTGCGGAGACATGATTCATGTACCTTCATTGCAAAATTGACTTATCGAACCTATCAATAAAATTAGTGTTATTCCACTCTACTTATGGGAGAAAGGATCTCTAAATTGGCTTTTCTGTGGCTTAATTGCAGTAGTTTTTGTACTTCTGATTCGAAGCCGCTGCTGTAATAATAATTTAATCAAAGCGAATACTTTCATTGTGCAGAGATTTAAGAGCCATTCTTATTCAACATGAAAATATTACTGTAATAATAATTTAGTCTTTTAGGATATATGCTAGCTAGTGTCGGATAAAATTATATACGCTGAGCCCCTCCATCAAAGCTCTAAATAGATTCATATTTTATAATTATGTGCCTAGACCCGAACCAATCCGGATCCGAACCGACTTAAACCCGTACTTCATAGATCGGGATTATATTATACAGGAATCCGATCAGATCCAAATGATCTATTGGGTTAAAAAATTTGATCATTAATCCAATATGATCCGATCAGATCTTCTATTGAATTGGATTTGGATCAAAAATTCAGATTTGATTAAGAAATCGATCAGATCGAGATCACTCATGATCCGATCCAATCTGACCTATTTGCACTCCTATCTCCAACTTTTCCATCTTCAACTCTAACATATTCAGCAAGCTACTTGAGTCAAGATTTTGCCATCAACCTATGAATCGAATGGTAAAAATTTGTCAACCCTTTTTTTTTAGCAAGAATGTTTGATTTTTAATATTTCACCTTTCTTTCCACTAAAAATAAACATATTTTTGTTTAAGAATGATTTATCAGCATAAAGCTCTCTCAAGCTGATTAATCCATCAGCACCATTGCAATCACTATGGGAAGCCAATTTGTTCACTGCTGTCGATCATCCAATAAGTTGGAGTTTTAACTCCTCAAAGAAACCCTTGCACTCTCTCGCATTACCAGATTGTCCCTCTTCAATAAATACTTGCACTCTTACGTTAGATTTTCTTCCTCCGAAGCATTGACCTAGAGATGCTAGAGAACATAGCCGCAACGATAAAGCTCTAAGTCCTATATGGCACCAATTTAACTTCCAACTTTGATCGGATAAATGGAGATGATCCAAGTACTTACCCCCTCCTTTGGAGCACCAACCCGAAAATATAGGAAAACAACCACCATTTTGGAATCTCTCGCTAGAGGACTCAAATAGGGCAACAACCATGGGGTTAGCATAGTGAAGACATCAGTGTATGCATTGCATACTAGTGACAATGATAAATTAAATCACAAATAGGGTGAGGGAGTGAAGGGGAGGCTATCATCTAGTGCTTTTATTTTCTTTTATGGCTTGTAACTTCAACAAAAAAAAAAAAAAAATCCTTTCTTTGACGTGCTTGAACACGGAAGGTCATCGGTGGTGGACAGCCTGAGGAGGATGGCGATCATAAAGTGCTTTCTTTTAAAATGTTAATTGGAGATGCAAATCATTCGACTGCCATGTAACTCTTCTTTTCTTGTATAAAAATAAAAGCTCAAGGCAAATCAAAAATAGCAATCCTATTAAGTTATCATATCATGATCATTTAATATACTTATGAGTAGAGATGGATTGTTGGACCATATTATTATAAAATAATAATTTTCGGGGGGTTAATTGCAAAATTTTTAACTTTTGGAGTAATGCGCCACGTGTTTAAATTTGAAAGGATGTCATTATATTTTATATGAAAATAAAATGATGGTAAATTGTTTTGTGGCCAAAGATGTGGTTAGCTGACATGTACCAACTTTTGCGGGTACATGAAGAATGGCAAAGATGTTAATCAAACAAGGATTAAGTCTACTGCTCCTCAAAACTTTTAATGGTCTAAACTAGAAATTTTGTTCATGTAGTCACCTTGGATGATAGATGACTTAATTAACCTTAATCATTAATAGTTTTTTTTTAAAAAAAATAATTTAGAAACAATTTTTAGTAGCTTATTTGTTAAAGGTTTAAAATATTTATATAATAAAGGTGAGTCTCAATGCAATAGTGAGGTTCTTCACTATGACTCAAAAATCATGGATTATAAACATGTAAATATGAAAATAGTCTCTCTACATGACAACGTACATATGATTCTTTTTAAACTCCACAATGATAAGAACCTCGTATACTAGACTGCCCTTTAAAATATTTATATAATAATTATATTTAAATTTTTTATTGAAAATGTTTAGAACATGGTAGACTTCTACAAAATAATAGATTTTAATGTTGATGGACTTTGAACATAATGATAACTATAATCAGTTTTTTTGCTTAAAAAGATTGATATATATTAGATTTTTAAGGATGAGGAGACTCTAACACTGCTACATTTTTGGAGAAAAGAAAAAGCATAGACAGTCAGCAAGAAAAAGTTCATCTCACAATAATAATTAGGCCTGAGCAAACATCATTTAGGATGAAATTCTAGCTTAAAATATAGTTCAAACTAAATCTGTTTCACCTTGGATAAGCTAAATCAACTCTAATCCCTGTGTCTATTAAACTTAAAGAGGAGAGAGAAAGAGCACTCAAAAAATCAATATGCCATATCATGAATTTCAAACTAATTAAACTTTTCTTCCTCGGACCCTTTGTAGAAAAAATACAACTTTTCTAGAATTCTGACCAGATAAAATTTTTTAATTTATCATTTTAATTAAAAGTTTTATTTACCCAAAACTCTTTATGGTAACTATACTTCTATAATTAAAGAGATTCATGGATTAAACATATAAATCAATATCTTATTATTAAAATTATTTTTATAGAAAAAGTTTATCCTTGCATGCACATCTTATATATGGAGTGCTGGTAATATATTAATAGAAATAACCTTGCTTGCACCATATAGGTTTCACCAAGCGGGCACTTAATTAAAAAGCTCAGCAAAATTCAATTACACAACTTTTATTTAATCAATACATGTTCAATTTATATTTTATATTTATCTCTTATGTATAATAAAAATTTTTGAGGTTGCCTCCGTGAAGCTAGGCGTAAAAGTGAAGTCTCCAAATTTCTAAAGAACAACCGTAGCGAAAGAAAAGAAGAAAAAGGAACACATGTGCAGCAAATACTAGTGATATTTTAAATAAAGCCATTTAGAACATTGCTAGTTGTGCCTTTATGTTCCAAGAATATATGCAGATGCCTGAGAAAGTTTCCTTCCATCGTGCACATCTTTTTTAAAAGCTTTAACAAGCACTTTCCATGTCTAAAATCAAGACTTTCACCACGGACAATGAAACATATACAGACTTCATATCATCCATTCCAGACCTGCGATGGCCGCATTGTCTGGGCTTCCAAAAATATTATATTAAAAATAGAAATTCAATATGGCGTTTTTTTATTTTTTTTTTATTTTTAAAAACAAAAAATAGAGATTCTATTTCTATTTTTAAAATTTAAAATATAATCATGTTTGGTGTAACCAATTATTTTTAAAAAATATAAATATGTTGATCATGGTGACTTGTTCAGCCTCCACTTGCTTAAAAAATTCTTATCCATATTGACGCTTGACGTCGCAACATTGTAAAAAGCTCAAGCATCTTTAGCTGCTCGACCTGCAGTTGGGTTAGCTTAGCTACTTTAGAAGAGAATCATTTTCTCCTTCCTCTCAAGTACCACATCAATTGAGCCCGGTTATCTATACGATCCATCTTGCCAAAACCATCATGGCCTAATGTTGTATAAGCTGTGGCGAGCAAACAGCGAATAACAAACTCTACCCTCCTCCATCAACCTTAATTAATTCCCATTATGCCTTTGATGGCGGGGGCATGTAGCATGGCAAAGATGTTGACGATGGTTACTGTTGTGCGGCAAGAAGATGGGAGCACTAGAATGCACTTGAGACCTCCACAACGACGACACCTGTGTGGCAGAGGCAAGAAGGTCAAGGTGGTGGCATCACTGGCAAATGGTTGTGGAAATGCTGGCAATATGGTAGAGATGTTGATAACGATGAGAGCAACACAATGATAGCATAGTTGAAAACATAAACAATGATGGTGATAGCAAAAATGATGACGGTATAATCAATGTGGATGGTAGCAGTAAAACAATATACATTTTTATTTTTAAAGCATTAAAATATTTTAAGATTTCTTATTTTTTAAAAAAAATAATGAAAAGTTAAAAAAAATATAAAACATCATCAAACATATTTTTTTTTATATCAATTTCATTTATAAAAATTATAAATGAGGAACAAAAACGATGCTAAATAGGCCCTCAGCGCTAATTGGAATCAACTAATTGTTCAATTATTGTTGGTCGTGCCACGATGAATCCTATATTAGCTTGTTAGAAGCCAACCAGCCATGCAGGCAGGGAATTGGCTTTCTGGGAACCTACTTGCTTGTGCATAGACTTGCATACCTGTTTGTTGAGGCAATCCTCCCAGCATACGCTCTCAATTCTTATATTTCATGTACTTCTAATAATAAAAACTCAATTTTCAATCTTTTAGCTAATCCAATTCATAAACTTCAGATTTGCAATACTTAGACTTCAAATGACTCATCCACAAACATAACCATTGAAAATGTAATACCGTATAAGACAATCAACAGGCAAGCACTGGAAAACAAATTCTACCTTTCTTAATCCCCAGGTAGGAAACCAGTGACCGCAACTGGTGACCCTTTACAATTGTAGATATACAAGCAAACTAGGTATCTGTGGGAAAAAATGGTTGCTTAGCCCAGGGTAAGGCTTAGCTCCTTGACAGGGTTATGCATTGGGCCCATCAAACCTACTAGAAATCAGATAGAACTGGATAAACGATCTAAACTTTAATGGCTACGGCTTTTGGTTTGCTGTTTGTGAAACAGATGTAGGAAGTAAGTGCAGTTTTAGGAGAAGGAAAAAAAAATAGAAGAAAGAAAAAAGAGGGCGAAAAGAAGAAACATATGCAGAATGCCTATCTTTTACCACAATCATGTTTAAAAGGTTTACTTTATGGATTCTTCTAATACTCAAGTAACTATCTACGCTGTTCAAGTTGGTCCCAAAATCCACAGCTGAAAAAAAAAAAAGAATCTTCTTTCCCACGGTTGGCAGGTGGCTCAACGATCAAACAACTTGCTGCTGCAGATTGGCTGGCAACGTCTTGATAACTGCACTTTCTGCAAAACTGGAATGCATATAACAAACAAAATTTAAAATGCTGAATATTGTATATCCATCATCAGGAACTGAGATTTATGATGGAAATTTTGAAAAGATCATTGTAGCAATTGCTCACGAAGACAGTGATCCTGAATGTTGTTACTATCTGCTGATAAGTAGGCATGAAGGAATGCAACAAATTGCATGGCACCAAATGGATTGCCCCGTGACTTTATTTATAAGACTAGCACAAGATGTGCCTTTGGTCTATCCACTAAACAATAATTTGGTGGACCAAAACATCTGGAATTGTGCAACCAGGACAAGTTAGCAACAAGAGTCGAGGATACAGGCAAGTTACACACGTTTGAATCTAGCAAGCATCAGTCATATTAATTGTCATGAATTTAGCTTTCAAAGTGAAGCAGTTGCAGCAAGGTTGTATAGGTACCATTCCTAATTTTGTTTATTCTTTAGTAACTCGTAGTCTATCCTTGATGTTAGCTTGGGTCAGCAGGACATTCAGTTAAACTCTGAGGCATGTAGGATCTCCAATCAGTTCAAGAGGAAGTGTTGGGAGGTGGTTGGAGATGACAAACATACAAGAATTTGGATAACATTTGTTTCTGCAGGAAAGCATATGGGAGTATCAGGTTTTATTGCTTGCAATGAGAATGCTGTGGTCTAGTTTCAATTCAACAATATGAATGCTTCTTTAATAATGAAAACCATATTGCATGGTTAGAACAGGTGCTTCTAAAGATGTATACATGGTTTGCCATACCGCCCCGTATAGAGTAGTACGGGACATACACCATACCATACCGGTACACCATACCATCCCATACTGACACTATTATACCATACTGAACCACATACTAACATTATAATAAAATTTTATTGATACAGGGTCTGATACCAAGACGACAAACCTTGGACATATAATCCTTTTTTTCCTGAGCTAAGCTTCCACTAGGCATATTTGAAGCTTCTTCAAAGTTTATATGAAGATTAAAAGTAGGTCAGTATACATCAAAGATATCTAGAAAAATTTGTGTGCAAAAGGATATGATATAAGCCTTGGGAGGTAAAACCCTTATAATTTGGCGTTTCAATCCACTCTGTCAAAGGGGAATAAACACCATATACATTCCATTATACCTCATGCATATGGATGAAATTGATCCTTTCCTAAGATAGGTCCTACTTCTAAGAAGAAGAAAGATCTAGTAAACCAGTAAATTTGAAAACTGCAGAGAATGAAGCTAGCAACCCACATATTTGTTTTGATTTTTTTGGTGAACAAATCAATCCCAACAAGTTGTACACAGATACAAAACCTTCCAAAAAATGGTTCAGGTCCCATGGCAGAGGATGTTACGATTCAATGATGATTAAGGATAGAATTCAGAAGATCACTTGAAAAGGTTGAATACAATATTGTGGTGAAACATATGATCGAATAAATCGATATTTCTATAATTAGTGGACCTTGTACAAATATTAAAATTCTCAATCAGTGTCCTATTGTTTGTCTTCCATCATCTTAACCCAATGACTTGCTACATATTTATCTGTGAACAAGAGGGACTCTACTCAGTAGCCAGCCTACAAGAACAACCAGGACTATTGAATAAGAAAAGTTAAGTAATGTGGAGAAACTTATTAAACACATCCATATAAAATATCAGGTAACCGGTGAATGGTCTATAGGCATTTGCTCAGAATAACCTCATCAATTTTTTTCTAGAAAGACATACAGATATGTTATTCAATAATTTAGTAATTAATAGGCTTCCTCAACAAAGAAATTTTACCAAGTGTATGGTCAATAAAAATCGCAAGTACAATCCTAACCTCCAATGTGCCTAATGCCAATTAAAGGGTACCCCAATGAGAGTTGATTGCAGAAATCCAAACATACATGTAAGTATCTTTGTACAAAACTACCAAAGGTAGATCAAAAATAGTTGTTTCAGTTCTTACAAAGAACAACCCATGAGAACTATTGAACAAAATGCTAATTGACACTGGAAATTTAAGTTTATGATGGAGTTGATGAAAATCTTACTTCATAAGATTCATCTAATCATAATCATAATCATCAACCTTCAAAACAAATATCTGGGCTCAACTTCATGATCTCTCATTTGTCAGGCATTCCATTTAGAGCAACCTTGGATATTATATCAAGCTTTCTGCATCCATTTTCATGATAGTTACTAGGGCTGAGCAAATAACAGAAACCCAAAGAAATCCACCCAATCCGATCCAATAAACATCAGTTTTGGTTGGTTGAAGACATAAATCGGGTGAAATCGGGTTGGAGTTTGTAAAAAATCGGTTATTTACAGTCAGATTCGATTTCTACACTTTTAACTCGTATGAAATCGAATCCAACCGATGAAGTATTTCACAAACTTACTTTCATTTTAGGATGGCGTCGTCTAGACTTCAATACTTTATTCTAAAAAAACACCATGTCATCCGTTTGGATTCATGGGAATATTAATGTTGAATTATTGATTAAAGCACATCAATTTAAGACAATTCTAAAGTGAACGCTTTCAGATGTAGTTGCTTTTAGATGAATAAATCTTCTCTTTTTTTTATTTTATTTTGTACAGATTAAAAAATAAGGCCAAAATTTGTAACTTATAAAGTTTGAGCCTTTTTGCATTAAATTGATTAAAAAAAGTAAATAAGCTTAAGTGGACCAATATTGGACTTAAAATCAACATTAGGTCAATATTGAAGTCCAAATCGACACAATCCATCCGAAACTACTACAAATCGTTCACTTCGATTTCAAACAGTTTATACATGATAAACGGTCAGCAGTCGGATGAAATTTTTTTCTCAATCCAACCGAATCCGACCCGTGCTCAACCCTAATAGTTACCTTCTATCTTCCCATTCTTCACTATATCCTTCAAGAAAGATTAAAAGACATCTTCTTCTTCTTTTTCCCCCTATCATAAAGTACCTCTCCTTACTAGAACCCCCATAGGTCTCATTCTAAATGCTCACATTATCAATCAATTCCTCATAATTTTGTCTTCAATTTATGCAAATTTTACAACCCCTCTAACATATTCATTTCTCAAGATCTACAACAAACCTTCTCACCATGATCGTTTCTGCTACTCTCAGTTTACTTCTTAAACCCTCTTTTTATATCCTTCATCTATATACATAAATAGGTGCAACAAAAAGAAAAAAAAGAGTACATGCAAATAAAAAGTAATTGAAGGGGGTCCCAACTTTTATTGTTAGTATTCATATGTAACCTTTCTTCCCCATTACGTATCTTTTCTTCTCAGTCGTAATTTATCGTGATTCATCTCCAAACTTTATTTTAGTTGAAAATCTTCTGTGTTGAAAATGCTTTCAAGCAACGCCAAAAACAACATCATTTTTGCTTATTGTTCTTTCTTTTTGCATGTATGGATAATTATTTGGTTGCAGATATTCATTAACGTAGAGGAAAGTAACAAAATAGCCCATAGTTCTTCATTTTTCCATCTCAATCACAATTTCTTTCTTCCATCATTCCGTACCGGAACGAACATCGAGACAGATAAAGGACTATGACTTTATGCTACCAAAATGCAGCTAAAGAAGTAACAAAGGAAACCCTAGATCAAACTGGTAGGGAAAAGAGAGGATGGAAGGTGTCTGACCTCAGGGGAGGGGAGAGGAAGCTTTGAAAGCTCAGTGTCATCAGTTCGGGTCTTGGAAGAGGCGGCGGAGGTGGGAGGCGAGGAGGCCGGAGGGATCAAGGGAGGCCTCGTGAAGGAGGGCGTCCTTGATGGAGGCCATGCGGAGGGCGAGGGAGTCGTTCTCCTGGCGCAGTTCGGAGGTGTCGCGGGAGAGGTCGTGGATACGGTATTTCTGGCCCAGCGATCGCAGGCTTATCATCAGGATCCCGGTCATCAGGAACAGCTGCACGAAGCTGTCCTTGCGCTTCATCGCGTTCTCCAAGAGCCCCAGCGGCCGCCTTCTCGCGCCTCCCCCGAGGCCGCCCCTGCCATGAGGCTCCGATGAAGACGGCGAAGAAGACGAAGAGGGAGAGGTGACCGCCATGGACTGCCGCAACGGCTTCTTCCGGTGCCGCTGAGAGAAGCGAGGGTTTTAGCCATATGCTGCCGGGCACGTGCGTTGTGCATGACATAAAATATGGACGGCCGTGATTAGGGCTGGAATCGGGCCGGGCTGGGCCGGGCCACACTCCTACCCGAGCCCGGCCCAGATTTTTTTGTCGGGCTTCGGACCGAGCTTAGGCCCGAATTTTTTTAAAAATATATGGTCCGAATCTGGCTCGAGCCCAAATTTGAATTCGGCCCAAACCCGATTAGACCGACCCACATCCAAGTCTGAATCAGGCCCGACCCACATCCAGGCCCAAATGAGTCCATTGTTCAAGCCCGAATTAGGCTCGCTTCCAAGCCCGATTACTATGGTTTGTGTATGGTTTCCAAATTTTCAATGTCTCTAATACATCATATCTAAACAACAAATCAATAATTACACCACCGACAACAACAGGAGATCTAAACAAAGGATGGAGATCTAAACATTTTATTTATGTTCCTCAAAAATTTTCACCAAATCAAAATAGAGGATGGAGATCCAACCATGGCTCAGACAAGGTGTTGAACCCCAGACTCCCAGCTGCCCAGCATGATGATGGCAGTCATCGATCAATGGACGAAATTGAAAAAGTCAGGAGACAGAAGAGTGAAGAGAAGAGGAAGAGCCGAAGAGGATGGGTTTAAGGGTTTAATGGGATTAAAATGATGGAGGTCTCACCTTGGGCAATGGCAGCACGGTGTTGAAGCAGCACGGCGACGGCGACAGCAGCACGGCAATAAACTTTAAAACCCTAAATTCGGAGGATCTTTATCCAAAATTCGGAGGATCTGTCGACGATGATGGCGGTCGGTAGACAAAACATGGATCAGGGACGGAGGATCCTTACCCTAAATTTGACGGAAGATGACTTCGACTGACGACAGCGACACCGACAAATGACTTCGACGAGGAAGAACTGAAGACGGAGAACTAGAGAAGAGAAGAGGAAGAGGGCGATGGGAACTGTCGATGCGGTCGAGGCGATGGGCTCAGTCGACAGCCGCTCAGGGCTCCACCGACAGCCACTCA
Organism: Elaeis guineensis; assembly: GCF_000442705.2. Lineage (NCBI taxonomy): Eukaryota > Viridiplantae > Streptophyta > Magnoliopsida > Arecales > Arecaceae > Elaeis > Elaeis guineensis. Next base: position 12,212,698 of record NC_026004.2, on the reverse strand, counting down.
GGGTTCCGATCCGATTTTGCGAAGGAATGGTCGAATGGAGAGAAAGGGGAGGACTGTTGAGGCCTGAGGGTTTTTCATCTTCCCAATTCTCAAGCCTCTAATCGGGCTCAATTTTGAGCCCGGGCCAGGCTCAGGCTGAACCAAAGGTCCCGGTCCGAAATTAAAATAGACCCTGTTTTGTTGATCCGAGTCCGATCTGGATGGTTTCAAGCCAAGTCCGAAGCCCGATTCGAAGCCAGTCCGACCCGATGGGCCTCGGGCTGACCCGAGCCCACTTCCAGCCCTAGCTATGATCGCATGACGGAAGATGCTGATGGCTGTAATCCTGTCTGCATATGGCTGATTTGGGAGAAATTAAGGCTTCATTAGAGTTCCATTCTCACAAACGAGGATGTAAAAAAAAAAAATTCTTGGCACCGAGAAACTATCCATTGCATAGACAATGTGAAATTAAATACACATCTACACTAGTTCTTATAATATGTGCTCGGCAGCATTCTTCCTCACTATTGAAATTTTCTCTACAAATTTTTGAGTTAAGAGGATACAGTTCATCCCTTCAATTTTTTGTTGAAAAAGGAAAGTGGACATTTTCAAAGTGATACTGAATGTTGCAGCAGAGTTGAAACCTGAAGCTTGCATTAAATGGTAGAGATATAAGAAACAAGATCTTTAAAAGCATCGATCTCAGTCATCTTGGTGTATAGCTGATGCTCACATGATTGCTGTCATGGTTAATCTCAACTAAGATCTTAGATCGGTATACAGTAATGCAATTATTGTCCATGCGACAGACAGCCCATGTTGGTGTAGCCAACATGTATTCTTGTAGTTGCTCGCATTATTTTGTTTCAAATTTACCAGATACTGAGATTGTCAACCCCTTGACACAGCTTGGATTACGCAACTCCTGAAAATCCTATTACTATCAGCAGCAAACAGTTCAAAAGACTTGTCAGATACTGAGATTGTCGATCTCTTGACACAGCTTGGATTACGCAACTCCCGAAGAATCTATTGCTATCAGCAAGCGAACGGTCAAAAAGTCTTTCAAATAAGACCTGTGTGGGGCTCCCTAAGCATCTGTTCAAAAAATTATTTAACGTTTACATGATATGAATCATGTATTTTCTAGCGATTAGTGCAGATTGGCTTCTGCATCGGCACAGGTTCTGGCGAATATCTAGCATTTCACCTATAGAAATAAGCTGCCCCTGTTCAGGTTTAATCCTTTGGATTATGATTCGATCAACTGCTAACATACAATCTTCCATTAAAGCGGGCAGTCCAATTTTGCATGTATAAATTAAGATTTCATGATATTGCTGAAGATTTTTATAGAATATAAGTGTGACACTCCTTGATGTGATACAAGTTAAAAAGCAAATGTAAGCAAGATATTTAGCACTATATTGAACATAAGCAGTATTCATTAGTTCAGAAAGAATTCTCCGCAGATAATTAGAAATCAAGGGTTCCACATTGTTTGCTCTGTAAGTCTGACCCTTTCACTCCTGAAAGTAACGTTCTTTGTTTCCCATCCTTCTTCGCCCTGTCGGGCCCTCTACTTCTTCCAATACCCAGTTTTGGTAAACCCCGATTCAACCCCTCCAGCAAGAGGCATGCTTTACACAATTTCTGCAAGTCAGATAACAGAATGATCAAAGCTCTTAAAAAAAAAAATCTCATACAAATTTTATCTGCATCTTTACAAATATAATGAACCATAAAGAATGTGATATCGATGTCAATTGTAACAATTTCTTATACAAATGACTGATTAACATATATTCAAAGAACTGAGCGAAAACCTTCCCACAAATGCATGTAAAAGTTTCCCATATACCAAAAAAAGCCTACTTTTTTTTTTTAATGGAAGTAACTGGGAATTGAAATACTACAAAGCTCATGAAAGGCTTAAGTTTGGATAGTTAACCTAATCACAACATTATGTGATTTTTAACTGGAAATTTGAAAATGGAATTTATAATTTTAAACATGTGTAGTCAGGATTAAGAGATCAAAAGCATTTCCTGAAATCCTTGAAATGTTCGTTTCTTCCTGGAGTAGAGTTCTTAGATTTTATGAATCTCTCTTCCCACCAGAGTGCCTTATTTTTCTAAATGCATCATTTTTGAAACCAAATAGCTCTTCCTAAAATCTGATCTTTGCATTCTATGGTTTCCGAACCAAAAAATTTCAAGACATAATCATATTGAACCTTAAAACATCCAAACACAGGCAAAGTATGTCAGCTTGTTCTACCCTATTCCAGTCAGATGACAGGTCTTCATAAATGTTCTACCCTGTGCTAAATAGTTTTTGATACATGCAATGCACGTAAAAGAAGGTAATGATAGCTTGAATTAATGTGGAAGGCCAACACACTCCAAAATTCTTCATCTAAGGTCCTGCAAGAATTTATTATTAGCAAAAATGTATTAATGATCTTGTTGAGGCAGGCTTCAGCTCAAAAGTCCGGCTTCACATGGCTCGACAAAGTGTTTGCATTATATATATTAGATCAGATAATATTTATGTAGTATTAGATAATAACGAGTAATTATCAGCCAAATTCTTATTAGTTCACTGAGCTCATATATGGAAATTCACTAAACCATCTCCTTTAAACAAACATAAGCATAAAGAGCAAGCCTTATCCCATCTAAGCGATTTGTCTTTTGAACAGATAGTAGTAGGGGCTTCATCGCTACTTTCATTCTAAAGGAAACCAAATAACCTTTAGTCAATAGGAGCCCTACATTTTTCAGTAGCAAACATATTAAGAGTTTGTTACCACATTCATCACATCGTCTTGGATTTACACCTACAACTAAAAGCATCTTACCTAGCAAGTCCATGAGGAATATGTCAGCAACCTTGAGTATACTAATTCAATTTTTAAGCTCATAAGTAACCTTTGTCTCAACTCTGGCAGGATCCATCCCACTTACGCACAATCTTCAGAGAAATTACAATAATAAGCTCAGCACCTTGTCTGTCTTGTTCTTTATCCAGATCTGATGCACTTAGCATGACCACTAATTTACTCCACCAGAATGGGCAACCATGTCTCTCCAATGGGGCTTCATTGCAATAGGATTAAAATCAGCTATCATTTACTGGCTACTCCCAGATATCACAATTAATAACTGTCAGACTTAAACTTTTCATAAAGAAGTGATCTGACCAGCTGTATAAGCAGACCTGAAGATCTATCATCCACATAACTTCCCTCAGCTCCAACTTAGCCACATGAGTAGGAATTATGAATGAAATAGGAATATCACAACCTTTTCCTGATAAACCCACAGTTAATCGGAACAGATCGAAGGCCAAGCTTTGGTGCAGATGAAACTAATGCGCTGTCAAACAAATGTAATATAGTACAAGGCGTGGTTCCAGATTTGTCACAGGGCTGAAGCCTTGGACACGGGCTTGGCACGGGCGCAGACGGCACCGTGCCATGCCTTGCTGCGTGGGGGGGGGGGCTCGGCGCAGCATTGTGCGCAGGGAGGGCGCACATCTTCGGGACGGCACACCGAAGGAGCGCGCGACATGGCGATGATGCGCGGCACGGGCGCGCAGGCTAGGCGCACCTCGGCCTGGGTTCGGCCAGAAGGACTCGGGGTTGTCTGCGGGCATGGGCGCAGCACAGCTCGGGCACAGACGCGGCACTGCATGGACGCAGGCGCGGCACTGCTTGTGGACGCGGATGTGATTGCTCGGGCAGCCACTTCATCGTGAAGACCGACAATGTCGCCAACACTTTCTTCCAGACGCAACGCAAACTTTCTGCCAGGCAGGCGCGCTGGCAAGAGCTGCTGGCGGAGTATGACTTTGCTTGGGAGCATCGGCCTGGTAGGCAAAACCAGGTGGCCGATGCATTGAGTCGGCGCCAAACCGAAGAGGTGACTGCTGCAGCAATGGTGCAGATCCAGGGAGATCTACTGCAGCGAGTCAAGGAACAAGCGCCATCTGATCCAGAATATCAACGCTTGGTACAGCAAGTCCGGGATGGCTTGGTGCGGCGTTATTGGCTGGAATCAGATCTGCTGCACTCTAGAGGTAACAGATTATATGTCCCTCTTGGTGCAGGATTACGGGAGGAAATCTTGAAGGAATGCCACGACAGCAAGTGGGCTGGTCATCCGGGTCGCGAACGGATGCTGGCTTTGGTGGAGCGCAGTTATTATTGGCCGCGCATGGAGCAGGATGTCGAGGCATATGTCAAGACATGTCTTGTGTGCCAACAAGACAAGGTGGAGAGGCGGCGTGCAGCAGGATTGCTTCAGCCACTGCCCGTTCCAGAGAAGCCGTGGGTGTTAGTCAGCATGGACTTCATCAGCGGTTTTCTTTTGGTGGATGGAATGGCATCGGTCATGGTTGTGGTGGACCGATTCTCCAAATATGGGGTGTTCATCCCGGCCCCAAAAGCATGCTCAGCAGAGGTGGCTGCAGAGCTCTTCTACAAACAGGTGGTCAAGTACTTCGGCTTGCCGGAGGACATTGTGAGCGACCGTGATGCGCGCTTCACAGGGCGGTTTTGGACGGCACTCTTCAGCTTGATGGGGACCAATCTGAAGTTTTCCACCGCCAATCATCCTCAAACGGATGGCCAGACAGAGAGGGTCAACGGCCTACTTGAGGAGTATCTGCGGCACTTTGTCACAGCCAACCAAAAGAATTGGCTGGAATTGATGAACTAAGTGCAGTTTTGCTACAACCTGCACAAGTCTTCGGCCACAGGTATGAGCCCTTTTGGGTTAGCAATGGGGCATCAGCCCTTAACTCCTCACAAAGTTGCCAGGAGCAGATCACAGGGTAGGTGCCCAGCAGCCTACCGATATGCGCGATCGAAGCAGCGCAAGACAGTCTTCACAAGGCAGCTCGGTGCATGAAGAAATATGCGGATCGAGGAAGGCATGGTCGGGAGTTCCAGGTTGGGGATCAGGTATTGCTGAAGCTGACTCCCTAGATTTGGAAGAAAATCAGTAGCAAGATGGTGCATCGGGGTCTAGTTCCCAAGTACGACGGGCCATTTGAGATCGTCAAGAAGGTTGGTACAGTGGCATACCGGTTACAGCTGCCCGCCAGATTGAAGATCCATCCGACTTTCCATGTGAGCTTCTTGAAGCCATTTTACCAAGACGGTGGTGAAGGAGTGCCTTCACGGCGACAGATGAAGCGTGCCCCTCCGACAGTCAGAATGGAGTACACACGCAAGGTGGAGAAAATACTTGATCGCCGGGTCTTGGGGCAAAGCAAGAAGAACAGGAGGGTGGAGTACTTGGTGAAGTGGAGCGGAGTTCCAGACAATGAGACCAGCTGGGAGAAGGAAACTTTCCTCTGGCAATTCGAGCAGCAGGTACATGAGTTTTTAACTTCCCGACCAACAGAGACGTTGGCTTCATCAAGTGGGGGAGGTTTGTCACAGGGCTGAAGCCTTGGACACGGGCTTGGCACGGGCGCAGACGGCACAGTGCCATGCCTTGCTTCGCGGGGGGGGCTCGGCGCAGCATTGTGCGCAGGGAGGGCGCACATCTTCGGGACGGCACACCGAAGGAGCGCGCGACATGGCGATGATGCGCGGCACGGGCGCGCAGGCTAGGCGCACCTACCCTGCTGATGTCGCGCGCTCCTTCGGTGTGCCGTCCCGAAGATGTGCGCCCTCCCTGCGCACAATGCTGCGCCGAGCCCCCCCCCCGCGCAGCAAGGCATGGCACGGTGCCGTCTACGCCCGTGCCAAGCCCGTGTCCAAGGCTTCAGCCCTGTGACAAACCTCCTCCACTTGATGAAGCCAACGTCCCTGTTGGCCGGGAAGCTAAAAACTCATGTACCTGCTGCTCGAATTGCCAGAGGAAAGTCTCCTTCTCCCAGCTGGTCTCATTGTCTGGAACTCCGCTCCACTTCACCAAGTACTCCACCCTCCTGTTCTTCTTGCTTTGCCCCAAGACCCGGCGATCAAGTATTTTCTCCACCTTGCGTGTGTACTCCGTTTTGACTGTCGGAGGGGCACGCTTCATCTGTCGCCGTGAAGGCACTCCTTCACCACTGTCTTGGTAAAATGGCTTCAAGAAGCTCACATGGAAAGTCAGATGGATCTTCAATCTGGCGGGCAGCTGTAACCGGTATGCCACTGTACCAACCTTTTTGACGATCTCAAATGGCCCGTCGTACTTGGGAACTAGACCCCGATGCACCATCTTGCTACTGATTTTCTTCCAAATCTGGGGAGTCAGCTTCAGCAATACCTGATCCCCAACCTGGAACTCCCGACCACGCCTTCCTCGATCCGCATATTTCTTCATGCGCCGAGCTGCCTTGTGAAGACTGTCTTGCGCTGCTTCGAAAAGCTCCTGCTTCGATCGCGCATATCGGTAGGCTGCTGGGCACCTACCCTGTGATCTGCTCCTGGCAACTTCGTGAGGAGTTAAAGGGCTGATGCCCCATTGCTAACTCAAAAGGGCTCATACCTGTGGCCGAAAACTTGTGCAGGTTGTAGCAAAACTGCGCTGAGTCCATCAATTCCAGCCAATTCTTTTGGTTGGCTGTGACAAAGTGCCACAGATACTCCTCAAGTAGGCCGTTGACCCTCTCCGTCTGGCCATCCGTTTGAGGATGATTGGCGTTGACGAGTTGGAGTGGATTGACACGTGAGGGGCTGGCTTCATCACCTCGGCCACCCTCCTCTACCACGGCATTGAGTCTTTCCTTCTTCGGGCAGTCCTTTGCCCTGTGCGGTCCACTACATATGAAACAACCAGAGAAAGTACTGGTTTTACCTTTCTCTTGTGCGCTAGCCTTGCCAACGCTTTGGCCATTCTCTCGGCCTTTGGATTTCTTCTGGGCAGCTGGCTTCCTGCCTTTGGACTTGGGCTTGCTAGTCCCTTCTATACCCTCTACAGGCCGACTGATGCGAAAATCAACCAAGCCACCGCTGCAGCCATGGCCGAGGGCAAGTCTTTCACGCCTTGCCTCCGGAGTTCCATCTGCGTCCACGGTTGCAAGCCGGACAGGAAATTAAATAGCCTGTCCTCGTCCGACATGTTGCGGATGTCCAGCATCAACGAGCTGAATTCTTTGACATAGCCCCTCACCGAGCCCACATGTCGCAGCTTTTTCAAGGATTCCCGCACCAACCATGAAGTATTGCAAGGTAGGAACTGGTCCTTCAGTTCTTTCTTAAGGATCTCCCAAGCCTCGATCCTCGGTCTGCCCGCACTAGCATCATCGTCTAACCTGGTGCGCCACTATAACTTTGCATCTTTGGTTAGATACATACTAGTAAGAGTTACCTTCTCTTTATCAGGGACTCTTGCAGCGACGAAGTACTGCTCCATGTCCCATAAAAAATTCTCGATGGCCTTAGCATCGCGCTCCCCCTCGAAGGCCTTTGGCTCCGGCACCTTCATTGAGCGGGATGGTTTTGTAGCAATGGCACCCGGGCTGCAGAACGCTGTCTTGAGCACTCCCATTTCGCTCTCTGCAATGCTAACACGAGAGGCTAGAACAGCACTTACTTCTTCAAACCGAGATTGAAGTGCGCTCAGCCTTTCCTCGAGCTCATCCAATTTGGATATCACCGGGCGTTCCAACTCCTCTGGGACTTCACCGAGTACCTGCTTGATGATTGTTACCCGCTCTCGAACAGCATCCAAACCGGATCCACCAGCCATTGTTCAGGCAACCTGCTCTGATACCAACTGTCACGGGGCAATTTTCAGCTTCCAAAATTACTTCCGTGATGGCGCTAACTCCTTTAGCCAGCCAACACCCCAAGGTATGAGACAAGTGTTTACAGGGAAAAACCCCAACCTTTTCTTACTTTTCTTCTCAAAAGTACAAAGGACACACCTGCCTCATGCAAGAGGTCTCTCACCCTCTCACCCTGGGGGTTCCAAATGATCGAGTAGCATTGCAAATTTTTGCCAAGCCAAATCCTTCGCAGCACCGTGCCACGCCCATGCCGGCACCCCCTACGACATGCCTGCGGATAAGTCCCTGACAATTCTCCCCCACTCAAGCTGTCGACGTCCTCGTCGACGTTCAAGCCACTACTTGACCATTAGTCGCCACAACCAAATTTCCACTGCAATAACTAAAAATATGGTTCCTCAAGTCAGAGACCCACGGTTTGTCACAAGTCAAACAAATGTCAAACAAATGTAATATAGTACTATCTTCCCCTCATCCTTTTGACAAAGTGGACTTATAGGTCAATATGCCTACATCTTTTAAAAGTCAATATAGAGACATCCTCGTACATAATACTTAATACGTCAGTTTTGCCATTATTTGGCATGCAGTCTGCTACCCTGTTTGTCTGCCTAGACACATATTTACATGCATAAACTTGTAGCGTCTGAAGATGTTCTGTGACAATGCTTTCTGGCTGCCAGGGTAAGCACTTGCACCTTGGACTTTGTAATATAAAACATAATATTCACTTTCTACAAGGCATTGTGACATTTTCTAAAACATTCTTGATCATATTATATGATATTAACTGATATAGTTATGGTTGTAGTGGTTGCCATTGTTGTTATTGTTGTTCTTGTTGGCAAAGAATAGTTATGGAAGATCATGGCACATAAAATTTTGTGTGGATATCATACCTGGCTAGAAATATAACCACACTGTTCGCATGTTCCTTGCTCTGGCATCTTTGTTGATGTAGATATCCTGAAGTTCTCTCCTGACCTTATGATATCAAGTATAGCTTGTGGCCTACATCATTGGAAAGGTTGCTTCAGTTACAAATACAAGGTGATACTACTAAATTATAAATAAATTGCATTCATTTGGATTAAACAAATACAGCTAAAAAATAAATCACCTAATCCTTTCCAGATCTTTAATAAATTCACGGGCAAACCCACGATATGCATTAGGAGAATAAATGCCTGCACTAGAAGTAATTCTGACTGAGATTGATAAAGACAGTAATTCTAAAGCACAACAAAAATGCAAAGAAAAATTCTGTTAATTGACAATATCTTTTTTGAAAAAACCAAACAATTCAATACATGAGTCTAACTAAATTAGATTAGGCAATTTGCCTCATATGCATATATAAGTTTAAAAACAAAAGAGATACATGTAAATACCTAGTTCTAGGAACAGAAACCTTTAGCATCATGCCATTCGAGAAATGCAATACCTTGTCATAATTGATATTCAAATACCTCACACATAATACACATATATAAATTATATATTACACATTGGCTGGCTAAGGTGTGATATTATTCATTAATTGGTATCAACTATCAACCATCCTTATCTGTATATGCAAACAACTACTAGAAGTCTATATATCCTGAACAATTAAGAAGGTATGGGGTCATCTGTTCTCTTCTCCCTAAATTTTTGCAGAATAATACAAGTTTTTGACCACACAAACACCCAATGTCATGGCAATAATGTATCCAAAGACCCCCAAGAGCATGACCTGATAGATTTCTGCATCCTCTGAGAGTTTCATTTTTAGACATACAGCCACTGACATTGCATTATGTAGGACAAGCATTTGGCTTTATATGCAGAAAACTTCTGATAGGGTTCATATTCTATAAATCCTGTATTTCTACAATATATTATAGATTTCTAAATATATTGGTACCGAATCCCTTGCACTTTTTGCGCAACAAAGAGAAAATTTGCACCATCCATCTTAATACCATATTGCTTCTAACTGTTAAACTGCTACAACTCAAGTTATCACCTAGTACTCTCAGTTATCAATATTGAAACATTCAGTATTATGTGATGATCACATGCTACAAGTGTCCTTCAGTTATGTAACATGCTGACTTGCGAGTAGATTAGAAAAATCAAATCAGCATTGTAAAACAGCACAAATTCACAAAAGAATCACCTTTAGCATTATAAGAGAATTTCAGATATCACATCTGGTGAGGGAAATGAGGTCATTAGCTTAGTAATGTTTTATTGCATTGCTATGTTAGAATCATCATGAATAAGAAATAGTGCCAGAACCAGGGAATCTGAAAAAAACAATTCCAGTTCATAGTTCAAAACAGCAATGTAGCTAGCCAGAGGCTACTGGATGAGCTGCATAGCCATATAGAAAACATGGGATGACTGTAACTTTTTCATATAAATCTAATGTGATTTACCATTATACAGGAATCTTTTTGTTTGCTAAAATGATGTTAGTTCTTTTTTCTTTTTCTTTTTCTTTTTTTTTAAGGTATAAAATGTTGTCAGTTGTAGAAAGGAAATGTAACTTAAGCATATTCCACGAATTCCAATCAATAGTTAAGCATCATCTATAAACTATAGAAGTGAGGCACATCTTCGAATAGGAAAGGTAACAAAATAATAAGATAAAATGACAAAAATTAAAAGAATTAGAATATGAAATATTACATTCTGTGGAGAAGTAGTCCAGTTTTTTGAAGTATGCATACGTAACACTGTCAAGGCTTTACTGTTTTATCCAATTAAATAATTGCTCTAGTAACATATATCATAAGACCAAGTAATATCAGCATTTCAAAGAAAAGGATATATAACAATCTCCTTCTCATAGGTGTATTTGAAAGGCTTGCATCTTGGAATAGGTCCATCTTCACCAGTAGTTATAAAAGTACATCTACTCAACCTACAAGATATAATATCAAAACATCATTTTAATAAACAATTAAGAGATAATAGCAAGGAAGAGCAACAAAACTTACTGGATGCACATTACCTTGCAATGTCACCCCGTAGAATATTTAAGAGAACAGTCTCTGCCATATCATCTGCATTATGCCCAGTAACAAGCTTGTCTGCTCTCACTAGCGCAGCACCTCTATCTAGGGCCTATAAAAGTTACAATATATCTTAAATGTAAGCAATAAATGGATGTCTGACCTACCGCAATTAACCGACAGTGCTCAAAAAAAGAGATAGAATTTATCACTTCCAAGTATTTATGAGAACTGGCAACAGATTCATAATTTCTAAAAGAAATAAAGAAGTGGCATATGTATGTTAAAATTAACAAAAAAAAAAAACAGTTACCAAGGAGAAGAAAAGTACTTGTCCAATGTTGCTCATAAGCCCACCACTGCCAATATAGAACTTACAAGGTATTTTAAAAGCTATGTTCATAACGTTTCTCCAACTTATCTGTAGTATCATAGGCATGCTACGGTCTCAACTTTGATGGCCAAGCAACTTTTACTTTTTAAATTACTGTATAAATATAAGATATTCAGAACTGAGTAATGATTCAAACTCTAAACATATACCTCCATCAAAATGTTTCTAAATCTTTAAAAAACCCAAATCAATAATAAATTTTTTAACGAAAATATCTTGGCGTCATCAGGACCCAATACATAATTTCTCTTCCAGTTTTAACACAAAATCAACTAGTTTTGTGGAAACTGTATTTTGTATTAAAGTTTTGCTAACAATGATCCCTAATGGCATGACCTTACATCTTTTAGATCAATTCTTCGAGACAGCATATTCTTCTTAGTACCCATATTTTTTCAATAAGTTTAGTACGTTGGAAGGAACATGTGCAACACTTACAATGTACCAAAGTGGTATTGAAAGAAAGAAAAGGAAATTGCCTACATTCACTCCAAATGAAAAGATAAATATCAGATACCTGACGGCGAAAAACACCGCAAAATGTACAATTATTTTTCAATCCTATTGTCTTCACTATTTCATCCATTGTCCAACCGTATAAATCCTTGTATGAAACCACTTTCAGTGGCAATCCATACTGCAAGAAACAGCTGTCACAAAAAATCAGATCATATTTAAAACATCCAACTAACTATAAGTTTAATCAAGTGCAAACATGTTAAGTTGGTAAAATTAATCTTATGGAAAAAAGAAAGAAAAGTATCAGGTAAAGAACATCCATATAAACATGTGCAAAGAGCATGTTAGATCATTTCCGCACTTTTCGGTGATCTAATAACAGTTTAAATGGCTCATCAGCTTTTCTGTCTCATATGCCTACATCAATCTATGGGTTTCATTCTGTGCATGCAATACTGCAGTTACCCACAGATCGCACTCAAAAAGAGAGGTTACATTTCAGTGACCCAATCTAGACAACCAAGAAACTGCAGATTTAAAAAGGCAGTAACATCATAAGTTGCACCAGAAGAGCATGCCAGGATAAAATCATAATTTTTTTAAATATAAAAGAGATTGTACAAAATTGTAGTCATGGTTTCTTCTTAAAATAAAGAGATTGCATGACATTACCCATGTCTTGGCATTACAAACTTCTAATCCTGTTTCTTTCTCAAGCAAAGATTATGCATATACGTATATATAAATATGCAGAAAATTCTGAGCAGTGCTCAACGTACTCAAGCAAGAACACACTTTACATCTACAAAAGCTGAGGTTATGATGGGTAGCATTGCCATCTGACCCAAACTAATACTTTTTTTTTCACAGATTAAAAAGGCTTGGCAACCAGGAGACCGTGCCCATGCTGACTTCTAATATAAATAAAAAACTAAATAGTAAGAAACCAATCTTTAGCAGGCATATTTCTGTAATATTAACAATCTTATAAAAAGAAATTTTATTTTTTAAAACCAGCATGTCTCCTAACCAAAAAATGGTAATAACATTAAGATCTGATTGACTGCTACAATGATGATAACAACTATTGCATACCCAAAACTATCTATCATAAAATTTATTTAGGAACAGATAAACATTGTTATAACAGGTGTTATTTATCATTACAGTGGAAAAAAATCAGAAAACCAATGATGTGATTTTACCAGATCATTATTACTAAACATAAATTAATTTCAGTGGTTATAAACTCAAAAAATAACACATCACATGGTGGCCATCAGAATGAATGGATGGATAATAATTGCTACTTACATTCAATTATTAATCAAAAAATATTTTCAATAGTCCTTTGATACGAGAGGGAAGGAGAGACAAATGGTAGATAATAGATTTCTTTCCATTTTGATAGAAGTGTTTCACTTGGATTAGGATTTAGAAATCAATTAGTTAAGGTGCAAAGATTTACCAGCTAAATTTCTCATATTCCCTACCAGCTGCCTGTGATGCCCTTTCAAAACTTATTAAATATGGTTTGTTGGAAAATGCTACGCATCATCACCTCTGCTCATATAGATCTAGGACACTTACATGCATGAGTATCTCTGTGGAATTCATTGAAAATTTTTTATGCTTTGGATGTTCAAGGCTTTGTTATTCTAAATTCCTTCCATCATCAAACCTAAATCAAGACAATGAGTGTGCTAATAGTCACTATGAGCCTATGAGGGAGTGGGTGGAACATATTATTATTAACTTAATCTAGTCTGAAGGTAAAAAAGAAGGAATGGTGCTCATATAGAAAGTTATCAAGGAGAAAAAACATATAAACAGAGGTTTCTTGGGGAATATGAATAGAACAGATAAAATTTGTGTACTATCATGAGGATATTTGTATCAGTGATTAAAATACTAATAAATTACATAGTCATATATCAGTTGACCTGAACTTCATTTCTTCTGACAGTTTCAAGTGAGTCATCCCTGTAACCTGTAATGCCTTCATCAACAGATAAAAGGAAGAGATCCAGGCCATAATTGTGCCGGCGATTTAGCTCTGACAACACATAAGCAAGAACAGTTGAATCTGCATAGAAGGAAAGTCATATTGCAAATTTCTTAGGTTCTCTAGGTTGAGAATACTGTAAGGCAAAATGAAATGTGGGACATGAGCTGAAATTATAATGACAACACGGAAACTAGTAAATATTATGTAGTCTCTCATATTGATAACCAAGAAAAAATACTGATATCTCTTAGAAAAAAGCTATGACATATAAAGGAAAACAATCATCCTATAATTTCTAACAAGTGCTCATAATCTACTAAAATTATTGCTTCATTTTATTGTCTTTCATGAAGTACTTCCTTGAGCTTTAACAATTAGAAGACATCAGAGAAAACTGGACAGTTGAAAACTATATCCCTAATCTAATATGTCACATATTTAGCCTAATGAATTTTGTGGTCCAAGTAAAATACGTCATAAGTAGGTCAAACTGTAAGAAGATGAATAAGAAATAATATGAAGAAAATTGAATGTGTATGCTTCAGTTCAAACATCTTGCATACCATGGTCAGAAATTTGACTTGAGTTTTTCTCTATAGTCTAAATATATTACAAGAGAAGTTTTACTGTGGTGAAGTTCTTATATTTCCGATGAGTACCCTAAACAGAGCATCAAAACGAAATACAATGTGTTTAAATACTATGCCACAATGAGCAAGAACTTTAACAGGGTTTAATAAAAAGAATCAAGACAAGTTATTGTCCATAAAAATAAGATGAGCATCAACTGATGTTCACCTCACTGAGTTTATCATTCACCTTTCCCTCCAGATGCTGCAACTGCAATGCGCTCACCAGGTTTAAATAAATGATTATCCACAATAACATTATGAATCTCCTCCTCAAAGACACTGTAAAAGCATTCCCTACATATCTGAAGAAGTACATTCATTAATTTTCTAGATGAGATTATGGTACAAATGCTCAATGTAACATATAATAAAAAGAAAAAAAAAAAAGAAGAAGATATTCCGAGCTTATGTTCCCATGTAAACAGGGGCCAGAGTAAAGACTTGTAAAATTATAAACCTAAACCCCAATTTAGAAGCAAATTCTGATTTTTGTTATCTAAACACTCCTAGATGCATGAAATGGTTGTTATGTCCACATACACTGCATGGAGACAAATCAAATGAATCAGATGGTTATTATGTCCACATACACTGAATTCTTCTTGTAGATCTTTTGATTTAACTTAAAGAGGATAAGTAGGGTTAGCAAACCTCAATAAAGATTTAGACTGCAATGAAACATTGGAACCATGCCTACATTAATACACACACACACACACACACATACTGGGGTGAGAGTCTTGCCTATTATGCCATAGAACAGTAATAATAGCTTCCTTTCACATAAGTGGTAACAGTATGCATAACCATGAAAATAACATAACATGATCGTTTTGTGTGATCTGCCTACAACTCAATCATGCTAGGTAACCAGGAAGGCTAAACTTTTTCATGAATTTGTCTCACTTCTTTCTACTCATGAAGTAAAAAACAAATCAACCCCTGTGGATTGAAAGACCAATAATCTACCTTATGGTGCTTAAACTATGTCTGATCTCTGTTGACCACCTTTCACTGTAATTGTATAGCTTATCCTTGTTAAGAGTTACCTTGAGTTATAATTCTTTAACTCTTTCAACAAATCAAAGAATATTCACCATATCAGGCACCCCTGTGCAATGCTTCTAAGCAATTTCCCTGTGCATGCCGTCCTTCCCTGAATTCAACACCCCTCAGGAGTATAAAATACATATCCCCTAAATACAAACAATGCCATCTAGCATTACTTTATATGACCCTGATGTCCCCCTTCATTTGCTTAACCTAAATATCTCACAGTAGATGGAAGAAAATATAAAAAAAAAGTTCTAAACTTATAGTATCGATGACAAAAAATCTTCTTTTTTCTTTTTTTTTCATTTTTTCATTGCTTATAAATCGGTATGAAATCCATAGTCTTCTAGTGCAATCTCTGGATATGACGATTTCCTTCTAATAATTGCACTGAAAATACAAATTACAAAAAAAAAAAGAAGAAAAAACTCATCGTAGAGCAAAGGAAGAATAAACGAAAACATCAAAAATAGTATTCTAATTGAATCAACAAACTAAATTGTTTTTTTTTTTTCTTTCTTTTCCTAGATAGGAAAACTCGTAACCATCTTCAGTTCGATCTCCACGTGAGAACTCTCGATCAAAACCTTATTCACAGCCCTTTGTTCTAATAATTGCATCAAAAAATACAGTTTACTTTGAAAAAAAATATTATAATCGTCGAACAAAGGAAGAATCGAAAGGGAGAACCTGCTCTAGGGTTTTGGGTCTCTTGAGGGCAGGCTTCTTCTGGTTACAGATGGAGCAGAGACGACCCGCCGCTCTCTTTGGCTTCCCGTCCGCATCGCCGTTCTCCATGTCCAGGAATCTAGGGTTCAGGGACCGGAGGACGGGAAATAGAGATAGTGTGGAAGGATCCGGCAAAGCTCAGAAGAAAATGTTTCCACTGAGAAACGGCTGAGCCGGCGAAGTATGCTGCCGGTCGTTACTAGCGGAAGAATTTGGCCCGTGAGATACAGGCGTTCTTCTTCTTCTTCTTCTTCTTCTTCTTCTTCTTCTTCACGCTGCAGCTGCAAAGATGGGTAGCCAGACGCATCCAGAGGGTGAAAAAAACCCTCTGAATATTCTTCGGCTTACGATGGCATTTGCTGTATTACATAAATAATATTGCTGTGGTTATATGATTATAAAAAAAATAAAATTATTTAATAAAATTATAAAAAAATTTATATTATAGTATTTGATATATATAATAATATTATGATAAAATTATAGAGAACCGTATGTTGCAATATATAATTTAGATTACATAAAATATAAATTAATTTTTTTAAAATATTTTCATCTTTATTTATTGATTATTATCTATTTTTTAGAGAGAGAACTTAATTTTAAGATCAATCATTTTTCGTGTCATCGCTTATTATGTTTTCTTTTCTATTTTTATTAACTGAGACTATCCATAATTTTTTTTGATTTATTTTGATGAGTATATTTTGATCTTGAAGTTATCTTGTTGTAAGATTACAAGATTATAAGATTATATATAATCACATAGCCACCTTTTCCTAAACAATCAGATTACCTCTTTTAGAGATAATACTGCATTACACGTAACGCAGCATTATATCAAAAAGTAATGAAACAAATAATATAATCACATTATCTGTTATAAAATTATATATAATCCTATGATGATTACATGCTACCAAACATCCCTTAAGATTTGATTGACCCATTAAGCTCCTCAACCCTCACGTTAGATACTACCCAACTAGCACTCAACCCCCATGTAACAAAAATTTAATTAATAATAATAATAATATTTTATATTAAAGATTATTCTCATCAATTAATTCATGATAAAATCAAAAGAATCTTTAAAGATCCTTCTTTCTAAAGATAGCCTCTCAAATCACTAAAGATTATTGCATTAGGTAAATGCCTGACATCGAACATCTCCATAAAGCATTCAACAGAATCCTTCAATTTCCTTCCTTTTCATAAGTTCTGAATCAGAACTGCATAACTAAAAGCATTTAGTATATTCCATTTTCTTTTGCATGATCTCAGAGATTGTTTTTTCTCATGCATTAATCCGAATAGCTTCATTACTTTTTGAACTAATTTATCATTGCAGAGCCCATCAAGCATGGCAACTGCATTAGAAATGAGCCCCATCTTCTTTATCATCTTGAAAGTATCATCGATATCTTCGGATGGAGACTCAAGCACCATGGAGTTAGGTTCAGATAATTGTTTCTTTATTATATGTCAACACGAAATGCCACCCCTAATTTCTTCAATTTTTTAAAATAAAACTATGTTATAATAATTTTAAATATTTTTTATTTTTTATCAAATTATTTGTACTTTTATTTTTATTTAAAAAATAAAAAAATAGAAAAAATAAAATTTGACACATGGCATTATACTAAAAAAATAAAAAATAAAAAAATAAAACTTGATACATGATAATGCGAGAGATTATTCTATAATCTCACATGTCAACATAAAATATCACTCCTAACACCTACATATCGCTTTATAATTATTATATAGATATAGATAGATTTAAAATATTCTTTATTTTTTTATCATATTATTTTTATTTTTATTTTTTATTTAAAAAATATAAAAAATAAAAAAATAAAAGTTGATACGTGGCATCGTGAGAGATTATCCTATAATTTTATGCGTCAATACGAAATACTACTCCTAATACTTGTATATCGTTTTACTATTATTATATAGAAATAAATAGATAGATTTAAAATATTTTTTATTTTTTATCATACTATTTATATTTTTATTTTTTATATAAAAATAAAAAAAAATAAAACTTGATATGTGGCGTTGCGAGATGCCATCCCTTATATCCGTGTATTGCTCTAGTATGCCACACCTATTTTTTTTGTTATTTTAAAATAAATTTTAGTTATAATAATTTAAAATATTTTTTATTTTTATCATATTATTTGTGCTTTTATTTCTTATTTAAATAATAAAAAAAATTGACATGTGGCATTGTGCTTATTTAGAAAATATATAAAAAATAAAAGATAAAACTTGATATGTGGTATTGCGAGAGATTATACTATAATCTTACGTATCAACACGGAATGCTACCTCTAATACCCGTACATTGTTTTACTATTATTATATAGATAAATAGATAGATATAAATAGTTTAAAATATTCTTTATTTTTTTATCATATTATTTATGCTTTCATTTTTATTTAAAAAATATAAAAAATAAAAAAAATAAAATTTGATATGTGATATTACGAGAGATTATCCTATAATCTTACGTGTCAATACGAAATACCATCTCTAATATCCGTATATCACTCTACTATTATTATATAGATAGCCGCCTCATTTATCTCACCCGATGGACACTACGATCCTGAAAACAGAGCTATGGATAGCATGGGCTAGTATTGCCTATACAAAATTGGCTCTTAAAGTAAACTAGCTCATTGAGGGTGACTCTGTCACGATAGTCTGATAAATTTAGATGCAGGATTCAAAAGATACTGCTCGTTGATTTCTGAGAGATATTACAATGTTGCTGAAGGGGGCCATCGTCATATGCACCAGGCATTTTTATAAAGAGGCCCACACCGTAGCAGACTGGATTGCTACTTTTATGGTGGAGCGCTCAAAGGATGTGATTCAAACTGATATATCGGCCATGCTATGCGATCTCCATGATGTTTTATTTTCTTATATTTTTTATTCTGTTCATGACTTCATATAAAGCTTATGATTAAGGACCTTCCGAGTAAATTATGGTTCAATCAGGAACTCGTAGATAGTTTTTCTGCTTAAAACATTGCCAATTTTACACAGATCTTATCATTTACTATAATTTATGGTTAAGCCAGCGATTTATATAAATCGTTTTTATGTTTTGCGAACTCCATACAACTTAAAGTAGGCGTGCCGTGGCTTTGCTGGTGAATTAATTGCAGGCAAACAAACAAAATCCCAAATCGATTCTTTTCCTTCTAAACATTACTCATTGATTAATCAGAAGAGAAGAGAAAGAACGCTAAATAAAACAGTAGCCATGAATTCCACGGTTTTCATGCACCAATGGTGTCGGAGCATTCCATGGCACAAGACACTTTACCTCAGGCCTACAGCAAATATGCACATACTTTGAGCAAATGCCACACCAAGGCCAAGAGATGTTACACGAGGCCCAGCAGAGTTCATGTGAGGAACCCACGTACACTGACATCGACCATCATGGAACAAACATGCGTTGAAACAGCTAAGCAGCACCCATCTGCATGCTATCATATCAGCAGCAACTTTTGCATTTCCAATTCCATCATCTAGGAGTCCTATATGGTAAAACATAATTCGACAAGAGCAGCTGCATACAGGGAGAAACACACATCCATTTCAAATTTTGGAAGGAAAGCATGACTGGATGATTTATCAATATTGCAAGAGATGTAATCTCTGGTGCCTGCGAACTGAAACAGTTCATAATGGAGAATAGTGGAGATCAAAAAGAAGCCTGAAAAACTAGATCCTACTCTGACTTCTAGTTTCGCTTGATAAACAAATATGGCTCTGGCTTGAAGAAAACCACATCCAACTTTAGGTCCTCCATCAACTAGAATAGCAGACAGCAAGATCGATGACGTTCACCAAGTTTAGATAATACTTGGTTGTGGTTTTTGGACGGATGAAAGAAGAATACCAAGAGTTTCAGCAGAACACACAAAAAACAGAGACGCTCACAAAATAGTCGATAGACCTTCCTTCTTTGGGACCTTGTTTCCTGGAAATGACTTGCGAGAAATATCAACCAGTGCTTTAAAGCTATATGGCTCGTGCATTGACAACTCTGATAGCACTTTTCTGTTCAGATGGATGTTCTCCTTCATCAATCCATGCATAAAATTACCATAATTCACCTGGCAAAACCACAACAAAGTGATACTTCAGAAACCTCCTTGGATTTCTATGACATAAACCATGCAAAATTGTAGCACTAATTCATATATTTGATAAAAATCGCGATAGATTCTTCTTTGAAGAAATTTTCTTCTTCTGCTTCAGCTTCTTTAGTTTGTCTCTGCAAATCCATGGCTAAATGGTTGGTATCAGGTCTTCATTTCTTAGCTATATTTTCTTATAAACATGAGGAATATAAGAAGCATCATAACAGGAAAACATCGCTTTGGAAACACATTCAGCAATTGTTTAGTCAATCAAGTAATCAATTGTGCAAAGACTGCAGCAAAATGAGACTCCTTGATCTAGTTGGCATGGACATCAGAAGAAGCCAAACAGCAAACCTAATAAATCATTTTACTAAATCAACTGAAGTTTCATTATGAATTTTTGCAGGCCACAATTCTTCAGAGACAACTAAATAGTACAGCAACTTACATTATTCAGTCGCTTATACTTATTTTCTCCAAAGAAAAAGAAAAGTTGAAATATAGCATGCTATTAAGACATTGCTCACTATTCTGTATGGAAGCCAAAGGCAAACTGAATCGTTTATAGAACGGAATGGCAGGCTTCATCATATACTACTGATGCTATTAAAAAGGCAGCATAACGAAGAATTTCTTCACCTTAGTAAAGGTGCTTTGATTGAGGAATTTAAGCATCTCCTAATACAGTCTAAAAATACCATTAGAAATGACCATGCTGCATGATTTACGCAGTCAAGAGTATAAGAAAATCATGACTGCGGAATTTAATGGATAGACGTGCTTCATTTCAATTCATTTTAATTATAGGTCATAACCTCCATATGACATGTTTATTATATCCAGCACTCTTCTGTCTCAATCTTATTAGCATGTGCTCATACTATCTCAACAAAAAATCCATAACCTCTCTCCTGTACAATTCTTAAACTTCACCAAATATGCTCATGTTTATAAAGCTAGTTCTAATACTATTTCATGTCTACACCAAACATTTATAATAATGTGATGCTTATGTTGTCAGTCTGGATTTTCTTCAAATCATTGTCAACACAATCCTAAGAAGTGGTTTATGTGAAGGCAAAGACAAATGAAGCCCCATGTACTATAGCTGTTTTTCAATCTTCCTACTCAATTTTGAAGAATCTTATATGCATCTTATCGATGATTATACAACACTGCAAAAGTGCATTAGTTTTGACTGGAGAGAGCACATGCCAACCCATTCTGAATAGATTAGATGCTTCATATCTCCTCGTTCTTCAATACAGAAGTTCAGCAAAAACTATGAATTAGAATTCTAGGATGCCCCTTAGCCATCAAGTTTGGATGAACTGCACTTTCAGTTGTACTTCTACTGAACCTGCTTACATATATCACCAAACCAAATCTTGTCTCTGAAAAGATCAATAGGTAATTCTTATTAACACCCTTTACCCACGTCCTTGTTGCATCAATTAACACATTTAGCAAAAATAAAATTACAGCAAGGTAGAAAAACAACTCTGTCACATTTCACAATAATAATGACAATAAAGGTGTTTCCTATATTTTGGACTCTAACTATTTAAATGAAAATAAACAAATTACCTCTAAATCATGTCCCTGGCCAGTTGCTCCATGTTAAGATATAACCCTCCCTTATCAGAGAGAATAGAGCTTGAATCTTGCTTTGGACAAGGGGGCAATTTGTGAATATTTAAATAATCACAAGCAATGAAGGCTCTCTAAAAGCAGACCTCACTTTTCATATTCTTCCGTTCTCCTCTCCCTCCTTATGTTATGCATATATACAAATTTCATTAAATAGTTGCGATCGACTTTACTTTGTTGGTTTCTCACTAAGAGACTTTTCTTCATTGTTATCTCGAAAGAGGAACAATTAGCATCTCGTAATTCTCATCTCACATATATAGCCCCTTCAGATATTATACAATATCCTGCTTGGCAAAAGAAGAAAAGGACGAAGATAATGAAGAATCTTTATGATACTCAACTTCACTTTTCAATAAAGTTTTTTTTTATTCGATCCAAGATTCTAAACCATTATTTTTGTTCAAATGATTATCTCAAGCTACTTTGTACGCATTTTTCTGTATTTAATCTCCTTTATGGATGAAATACAAAGTAAGAAAATGCCCAGAACAAGGTACATATCAAAACTTTCAATGAATATATAAACTTCTGAGATTAGTAACAAGAAGAACTATAGATTTCAAAGAATAAAAAGGTCATTTTTTACAATTATTTTGTTTCTTTTTTCTTCTCAGAACGCAATGATAATTCAACATTACCCCATGCAGGCGTGCGCCAGCGTTGATGCGCTCGATCCAGAGGGAGCGCATGTCCCTCTTCTTGTTGCGGCGGTCCCTGTAGGAGTACTGCAAGGCCTTCTCCACCCTCTCCCTTGCTATCCTTATACAGTTCTTTGCCCTCCCCCTGAAGCCCTTGGCCAGCTTAAATATCTTGTCCTTGTTCATTCTTCCCCTCTTCTCCGACTCCCTCTTTTTCTGTTCACCTACCCTCTTCCGTTACCTACAACCCAGAAGAACTTCTCAAAATCACTTCCTTTTTAACTCAACCATTTCCCAATGTCTATAAGAGAATAAACAATTGAAATCACACCACAAAAATGAAAAAAAAAAAAAAAGACACCTACCGATCAAGACCGGACATAACAACTCGAAATAGGGTCATTAGAAGGTGGAGTTGTCTCAAGTTACTTCCTTTTCCTTGAAGGAAAAGACCGTATACGTTTCCTTTGAGATCTACAGAGAAAGCTTACCAGGATTGTGGCAGGAGCACGAGAGAAGTGGAGGATTGGTGTCCGAAGGTGGAGGTGTCGGTGGGCGGTCGCATCAGTGGATGCGGCTTGGAGCGAGAGCAAATTTTTTTCCGAGGTGCTCGCTGGAGTGGAAGTAGCGCTCGGCCGTGTTCAAGGCCTTGGCGAGACGGCGGGAGGAGGGCTCGGGCTTCGGCGAGAGGGCAAAGGGTATAGCGAAGTGGGCAGCAGCGAGAGGAGACGGGGCGGCGACCGGGGGACCTCGGTAATCATTTCGTTTGATTTATGGTGCGCTCGGGTCCGAGCAACCGGGTTTCTTTTCCGTCTTCCATGGTTACGCAACTCAAAGATCTAAACTCCACCATCTAACGGTTGATATTGCTTCTGGCCGCAAGTGGTTCGAAGGCCATCCGACGTGACCCGAACCCGCGTCCGAGAACGTACCACCGGATGAGTCCAGCGTGTATCTTCCTTCTTCCATGGATTTTGCCGCGCTGCTCCAAAAAATCATTTAATTTTTATATAATTAATTTATTTTTAAATATCAAATTAAAGATAAATAATTTGAATTTATCCATCAATAATTTGAATTTTTTTTTTGATTCTCTTAGAGGCTTGCGGTGAAGAAGAAAGCATCGGGTGGAGGAGGGCGCGGTCTGCAGTGGAGAAGAAAAAACTGCATTGGGGTGTAGGGGTGGCGAAGAAGAAGAAAGCGCAGGGAGGGAGACAATGCGATTGCGGGAGGAGGATAGATAGTTTGCAGCGGAGAAGAAGAAGGGGATCTGTAGTGGAGAAGAAGAAAAAGAGAGGCGGCGACCAATGGTGGAGAAGAAGAAAGTGGAGGGGGGGACGGTCTACGACGGAGAAGAAGGAGGGGAGATGGCGGGGGAGAATAAGAAAGGAGGCGGTAGACTGCAGCAGAGAAGAAGAAAGAGAGAATGGGGTGGCCTGCGGTGGAGAAGGAGAAAGCGAGGGAGGGGAGGCGGTCGGCCTGCGGCCAAGAAGAAAAAAGCATGCGGGGGGCGGCCTACGGCGGAGAAGAAGAAGGAGCGCAGTTTGCGGTAGAGAAGAAGAAGGGAGGCAGTGCGGTTGCGGGAGGGTGGGGGCGCAGACCACTGGGGAGGTGGGTGGGTGGGTGGCGGGCGACGACGAGAAGAAGCGAAAAAAAGATAGAGGAGAATAAAAAATAATAAAATATTATTTAAAAAATAATAAAAAAATAAAAAAATAATAATGTAATATTTTAAATATCTTTCATAATAAAAAAATATTAAAAGAGCACCATGGTAAAATTTTTTTTTCATTTGATCACTATATTTGAAGGAAATAGACGATATATAGATATATTCCCCACAAATCCCGTGACAATGCCAAACACGACGGTTTATTGAAAAAAAATATAAAATTTGGAGCTATTAGAAGGTAATATTCTTTTTGTCATGGTAACGTTAACGATCATGCCTTTTGTTTCGTATTGTGATAACTAATAAGAAAAATTATTTATAGATCTTTAGATTGATCTGAATTTACTTTTAAGTTCTTGGACTTCTCAAGTAGAATAAAATCTTCTTGAACTGCTTAAGAAGTTATTTTTAGGTTTCTACCATTCATACGTTTATGTTCAGGTCACACAGATTTATGTTCAGATTACACAGATTTATGTTCAAAATTACATAAGTTACACAGTTCTCTGGTTACTTAGTTTCAATAATTGATTTTGCATATTTATGTTCAGATTACACAAATATATGCCTTAGTTATACTATTGCCTTATCCGATTACAAAATTTTATTATTCGGTTATATAATTGGATGGCAGGCACCTAAAATTACCTCCTTAAGCAGTTCAAGAAGATTTTATTCCACTTGACAGGTCTAAAGATTTAAGAGTAACTCCAGATCAATTTAAAGACCTATAGATAATTTTATTATTTGGTTATATAATTGGACGGCAAGAATCTAAAAATACCTCCTTAAGCAATTCAACGGGGTTTTATTCCACTTGAGAGGTTTAGGGATTTAAGAGTAAGTCCAAGTCAATTTAAGGACCTATAGGTAATTTTCTCTAACTAATACCAAGTTGTGTGGTAATTTTATCATATGTGATTCTTTCCATAATAATGCCTCTTGTTTCATAATAGTTTGCTGACAGAATTATTTGAAAACAATGATTTGCTGACAACATAGTGCTGATGGAAGCTAGGTGGCACATAATTGCTTCCTCCATTTGTTGATAGGACTCAAATGCATGTTAACAAGTTCCTCTTATCTGAACAATTGAGTTTCTGTTGGGTGCTTCCTCGTAGGATATTTTACCTTGGAAATGCACGGTAGGGTCCGCTAATTTAAAGCAATCATATTACTGTCTACAACCATGGGTGGCAAATGGCTGCATTCATGTGTAACAACAATCGGTAAATATATTGGATATTTAAAGATTTGTGTCCACCGTTATGTGTATATTCCTTTCAAGTGAAATCTAATATGAACTATTATGGAGGCTACAAACAGCTTTGATCTTGGGTCATTAGTGATTTCCATAGCTATCATGTTGTTCCTTGTATAGCTAGGCTACTTGTATTTGTCACACCTCCGATCCGAGATTGTGAATCGAGAGTCATGGCAACCGCCGCATACTTATAGAATACTTTTCCCATAAGCATGCAAGGCATTTCATCATGATATCTTCACAAACAGTTAAATAAATTTTTCTTTATTCAATAATCAAACCTTGGTTCAAATAACAAATCAAAACTAAGTGTTCAAAAGAAAGTAACTGTCTGACAAAGTCAATACTAAAAACAAAACTAAAGGTCTTGAATCAATTCTGAGAAAAATCCTAAATCAATGAGTTAACTCCATCTCTAATCGCTCTCCCAACCGAAATCCCGCATCATGCTAATTTTCTGGATCTGTAAGAAAAACATAAAACTTATCATGAGCTAAATAGCCCAGTAAGCAGTGTATACCTTTAACTGAATAATCAGGCAAATAATACTATGCATAATAAATCAATATGTAATTTCATGAAATCATATTCATACTGTCAATTATATATAAAAATCAATTCATCATAATTTTCAATTATGCTTTTCTTCTTAAATTCATCAATTTCTTAAATTCTTCTTACCAACCATGATTATGACCACATTATCCCTATGGCAGGATCATAATACCGCGTATCTGCTTGCGGTGGGCTGCGAATCATCTGGCAGCCAAGTCCTTTGGAACCGCTGGTCTAACTGGCGGTTTTGTCGCTGGTCTATCTGGCGACATGTCGCTGGTCTCACTGGCGATATAAACCCTCAGGACAGTCAATTGCCAACGTATATGCCCCCATTGGCGGGGTCCTCAACACAGTCAGGTTGTCAATTTCATATTGTCTTCCAATTCATATATTATTTTCAAGAATAATAAAATTAATTGATATTCGAGTCAAATCAATTATAACATTCTTTGAGATCATATATTATCATAATAATTGCTCAGCAAATAACATCATTCAATAAATAATTTTTTATAATTAACTTTCATCATAAATAATTCCAACAATTATTTTAATAAATAATTTCAATCACAATCATGCATGAATTTATTTAATTCATAATTTACCAGATAAATTCAGTAAAAGTAAACACTACTTACCTCAAAAGAAAGTCCAAATTAAAAATTCTAGGGATCTCGAAAATCCTTCTCAGAACCTGATACGTCAAATATTATATTTTAAATCAAAAATTTTATCAAATTAAAAATAACTAAATTATTAAAATCTAATATCCCTACTAGGATCAATTCGTCGACAGCATCCCGATTTTCGAATTAATCCATAGACATCCTAATTTTATTTTTATTTTTTATTGCTAATTTTTTTTTTAAATTAATTTCATAAATCCTAAAATCTAAAGAGAGAGAGAGAGAGAGAGTTTCTCTCTCTCTGCCCCTTCTTTTTTTTTTCTTTTTCTTTTTCTTCTTTTTCTTTTCCTTTTCTTCTTTTTCTTCTTTTTCTTTTCCTTTTTCTTCTTTTTCTTTTCCTTTTCTTCTTTTTCTTTTCCTTCTTCTTCTTCTTCTTCCCGCGCCGGAACAGAGGACTCTTGGTCCTCAGGCTTTGAACAGCCGTTCGGGCCGCGGCTACCACGGCGGAGGCCGGCGGCCGACGGAGCCATCTCCCCCGGTCACGAAGGAAATATGGCCGGCGGTCAATTTTGATCGCCGGCGTCGGAAATTCACGAAAAATAAGCCCCAAAAACAGAGTCTTTTCCCGACCAAAAATCGACGACGTTCATCGCCGGCCACCGCGCACAAACGCACGGGGGAAAGAAGAAGGAAGAGGGGAAAAAGAGAAGAACTTACCTCGGCCTCTTGGGACTTCGTCGGAAAGAACACACGGCGAGAAACCCAACTGTGCCCGCTGCTCTTCTTCGGGAAAATCGGAGAGAAAGAGAGAGGGAGGAGGCCGATCTTCGGTCTCAAGGGGGAGGGGTCTACTTATAGAGGACCCTAGGACTCCGAGGGGTCCTAGGAGTCCCGATTTTCTTGGGTTTCACCGGAGAAGGAGACTCCCATCGGGAGTCTTCTTCCCGATTTTGAATTCCTCTATTTTTTTTTTTTCATTTTGGACTTTTGTGGGCTGTAATGGGTTTTGGGCTATAACATTCTTCACTCCTAAAAAGAAATTTCGTCCTCAAAATTTTTCATACCTGTAGTCTCGAAGAGCTGGGGATATTTTTGCTTCATTTCTTCCTCTAGCTCCCAAGTAGCTTCTCTTTCTGAATGTCGGCTCCACTGTACATTGACATAAGGAATGATGCGACGTCTCAGCACCTGTTCTTTATGGTCTACGATCCGTATCGGGTATTCTTCATATGTTAGATCCTTCCTGGCTTGTACTGGTTCAAGTTCCACGATATGACTTGGATCTGGTAAATATTTCTTTAACATAGAAACTTGAAAAATATTATGTACTCCTGCAAGTGAAGGGGGTAAGGCAAGTCGATAAGCCACCTCACCAATTCTTTCCAAAATCTCAAACGGACCCACATATCTAGGATTCAATTTGCCACGAATACCAAATCTTGAGATTCCTTTTGAAGGAGATACTTTGAGAAACACATGGTCACCGACTTGAAATTCTAATTTCCATCTCCTGTTGTCTGCATAGCTTTTTCGTCTGCTTTGTGCTGCCCGAAGTCGATCTTTAATTAATTGAATCTTCTCGACTGCTTGTTGAACAAGTTCGGGACCCAATATTCTTCGCTCACCGACATCATCCCAGTGAATCGGTGATCGACATCTTCTACCATATAAAGCTTCGTAAGGTGCCAT
Organism: Elaeis guineensis; assembly: GCF_000442705.2. Lineage (NCBI taxonomy): Eukaryota > Viridiplantae > Streptophyta > Magnoliopsida > Arecales > Arecaceae > Elaeis > Elaeis guineensis. Next base: position 12,184,423 of record NC_026004.2, on the reverse strand, counting down.
ACCAATGCTAGCCTGATAACTGTTATTGTAAGCGAACTCAATCAAAGGTAGATGCTCATCCCATGAACTCTTCATATCCAAAATACAGGTTCTCAACATATCTTCTAAGATCTGAATAGTTCTCTCTGACTGACCATCAGTCTGTGGATGAAAAGCTGTACTGAAGTTCAATTTTGTTCCTAATGCCTTGTGTAAGCTCTTCCAGAACTGTGATACAAATCTGGTGTCTCGATCCGATACGATGGTCACTGAAATTTCATGTAGTCTTACAATTTCTTTCATATATAACTTCGCTAGTTTTTCCAAAGTAAATCCAACTCTAATTGAAAGAAAGTGTGCAGACATTGTCAATCGATCCACAATCACCCAGGCTGCATCATTTTTACTGGGAGTCTTTGGTAGTCCAGTTACAAAATCCATAGTGATATGTTCCCACTTTCAAACTGGAATATCAAGAGGTTGAAGTAGTCCCGCCGGTCTCTGATGTTCAGCTTTAACTTGTTGACACACCAAACATTGAGCCACGAATTGAGCGATCTCTCTCTTCATATTATTCCACCAGTACATTTCTTTTAAGTCTCTATACATCTTAGTACCTCCCGGATGAACTGTATAACCGGTCTGATGTGCCTCCTGAAGTATTTCATGCTTGAGTGCTGAATCATTGGGTACGCAAATCCTGTTGTCGAACCTTAACGAACCGTCTTCATGTATCTTGAATTCAGATTGAACACCAGCTTTCACTGAATTTCTTATTTTCATTAATTGTGGATCATTATTCTGGGCAACTGTAATTCTTTCTATGAGTGTTGGCTGAACCCTCAAGTTGGCTAACCGTACTGTTGAGTCATATATTCGGATGTCTAATTCCAGTTTTCTTATATCCTTTAACAATTGACTTTGGTGTGTGATTAAAACCGCCATATTTCCCACAGATTTTCTACTAAGGGCATCAGCAACAACATTAGCTTTTCCCGGATGATAATTGATTGTTAAATCATAATCCTTTAATAGTTCTAACCACCTTCTCTGTCTCATGTTTAATTCTTTCTGTGTAAAAATGTACTTCAAACTCTTATGATTAGTAAACACTTCACACTGCGCACCGTATAAGTGATGTCTCCAAATTTTTAGAGCAAAAATCACTGCAGCTAATTCCAAATCATGTGTCGGATAATTTTGTTCATATGGTTTCAATTGTCTTGAGGCATAGGCTACTACCTTACCATGTTGCATCAATACACATCCGAGTCCCTTTTTAGATGCATCACTATATATTGTGAAACCTTCATCTTCTGTTGGTATAGTAAGGATAGGGGCTGAAACTAATCGTTGTTTTAATTCTTGGAAACTCTGTTCACAATCTTCAGTCCACTCGAATTTAACCCCTTTTTGAGTAAGACGAGTCAAAGGTGCAGCTAAGCAAGAAAATTCTTCTACAAATCGTCTGTAATATCCTGCCATTCTCAGAAAACTTCGAATCTCAGAAATATTTGTAGGTCGGTTCCACTGCATCACAGCTTCCACTTTAGCTGGATCCACAGAAATTCCATCCTTAGATACGATGTGTCCTAAAAAAGCTATTTTGTCCAACCAAAATTCACACTTCTTAAATTTGGCATAAAGTTTTTCTTTCCTCAATATTTGTAGTACACACCGTAAATATTCTTCATGCTCCAATTTACTTCTAGAATATATCAAGATATCATCAATAAATACGACAACATATTTATCAAGATAAGATCTGAATATTCTGTTCATTAAATCCATAAAGGCTGTTGGAGCATTGGTTAACCCAAAAGGCATCACTAAAAATTCATAATGTCCATAACAAGTTCTAAATGCCGTCTTTGGTATGTCCTCTATTTTAATTTTTAACTGATGATACCCTGAACGAAGATCAATTTTAGAAAAGACTTGTGCACCTTGCAACTGATCAAACAAATCATCAATTCGAGGTAGAGGATACTTATTTCTGATAGTATTTTTATTCAACTCTCTATAGTCGATACAGAGTCTCATACTACCATCTTTCTTCTTCACAAATAAGACTGGAGCTCCCCAAGGAGATACACTAGGCCGTATAAAATCTTTATCCAATAAATCCTGTAATTGATCTTTTAACTCCTTTAATTCCATAGGGGCCATTCTGTAAGGAGCTTTAGAAATCGGACTGGTATTGGGTGCCAACTCAATAGTAAATTCAAGTTCTCTATCTGGAGGTAGTCCGACTAAATCATCAATGAATACATCCAAAAATTTATTTACGATAGGAATATCCTGTAACTTCAATTCATCATGTTCTTTATTCTTTATTGATACTAGGTAACCTCTACATCCCTTTCTTATCATCTGTCTAGCTTGTTCAGGTGAAATAATACGTAGAGGGATGGTTTCTGTACTTCCATCAAAACTAAAAGTTAATTCTCCCGATATGTGAAAATTCACTCTCTTTCCATGGCAATCCACAGAGGCATGATAGGTAGCCAGCCAATCCATTCCTAGAATGACATCAAAATCATGCATATCCAGGACCACCAAATCTGCTGGTAATTCTCTTTCTCCTATCTTAATACTACAGGACTTGCACACACTTTCGGTACTCAAAATACCACCAACTGGGGTCTCAACATATAATTTGGTTTTCATGGGTTCACAACCTATATCATGCTGTCTAATAAAAGTAGTGGATATAAAGGAATGTGTAGCACCAGAATCAAACAAAACTGAAGCATGAATACCAGATACAGGAATGGTACCTGTCACCACAGCATTGGAGGTCTGAGCATCCTGTTGTGTGAGAGCATAGATTCTTCCTTGAGTTTTCGGCCTTTGACCTCCGTCCTTTGCTTGTGTTGATCTATTTTCGTCCATCTGCGGGTAATCTGCAATCTTGTGTCCTTTCTGACCACATCTAAAATACGAACCAGTATTCCATGGGCAATTAGAAGTCTCATGCTCTCTTCGGCCGCATCTCGAACATCTAGCTGCCTCATTCTCACGATTCTTATCAGTTGCTGGCTTCTTTGCTGGAACCTTATTGTTCTGGTTTCGTCCTTGAGTTTCACTAAACCTATTTCTCTTCTTCTGATTCCGTTCACGCTCCGCATAAGCTTCATTAGCTTCTCTCTCAATTATTAGAGCTTTGTTCACAACTGAGGCATAGGTAGTTAGCTCATAGGGTACAACCTGTCTTCTGATTTCTGTCTTCAGTCTCATTTCAAATTTGTGTACTCTGTCTTGCTCAATCTCAACTAGTCTCGGAACAAATTTGGCTAACTCTGTGAATTTGACTTCATATTCTGCAACGGATCTGTTACCCTGTCTCAGGTGAATGAACTCCTGTTCTTTCTGTATTCTGACACTTCGGAGGAAATACTTGTCAAAGAATTCATCTCGAAATCTCTCCCAAGTAAGTGGTATCCCATCGTGCTCATATTTTTGTTCCAGTATACGCCACCAGTTGTATGCCTCGCCTTGTAACAGATATGCTGTATAGCGGATCTTCTCTTCATCGTGGCATTCTTGCACAGCGAAGGCCTTCTCCATTTTCATAATCCAGTTATCTGCTTCTAGTGGCTCGAGGGTCTCTTTGAAGGCTGGAGGAGCTAGCTTCTTAAATTCGACGATATTGTTTCTCTGCATCGGATGTTCTCCATGTCCAGGTATCGGTAGAAATTGCTGACGTGGCTGTGCATGTTGTTGTTGAAGTAACTGTTGCTGTGTTTGAACTACTCCGATTAGAGTTTGCATTAGTTGAGTCATGTTCGGCTCCTGCTGTACTGTCGGAGTATTTTCGATAGGATCATGGATTCCCTCCTGCTGAGTTGTACCGCTATTTAATTGGGAAGTATTATCGCCAAGTGGATTTGATGTCCCTCCTACCGCTCCTTGAGTATTCCTCGCTCGTCGCGGAGGCATACTGACCTATGTTAGATTTGAGATAAAACTTATCCTTAATAAGGTTATAACTTGTGACAGGTCAGATCATAATCATCATAACTAACCTTTCAATTTTCTAATGTCTACCCATCACTCGCTCACTTTATTCTACATGTCTCTATCTATCTACTTATGCTCTGATACCATATTAATTGTCGCGCCCCCGACCCGAGATTGTGAATCGAGGGTCATGGCAACCGCCGCATACTTATAGAATACTTTTCCCATAAGCATGCAAGGCATCTCATCATGATATCTTCACAAACAGTTAAATAAATTTTTCTTTATTCAATAATCAAACCTTGGTTCAAATAACAAATCAAAACTAAGTGTTCAAAAGAAAGTAACTGTCTGACAAAGTCAATACTAAAAACAAAACTAAAGGTCTTGAATCAATTCTGAGAAAAATCTTAAATCAATGAGTTAACTCCATCTCTAATCGCTCTCCCAACCGAAATCCCGCATCATACTAATTTTCTGGATCTGTAAGAAAAACATAAAACTTATCATGAGCTAAATAGCCCAGTAAGCAGTGTATACCTTTAACTGAATAATCAGGCAAATAATACTATGCATAACAAATCAATATGTAATTTCATGAAATCATATTCATACTGTCAATTATATATAAAAGTCAATTCATCATAATTTTCAATTATGCTTTTCTTCTTAAATTCATCAATTTCTTAAATTCTTCTTACCAACCATGACTATGACCACATTATCCCTATGGCAGGGTCATAATACCGCGTATCTACTTGCGGTGGGCTGCGAATCATCTGGCAGCCAAGTCCTTTGGAACCGCTGGTCTAACTGACGGTTTTATCGCTGGTCTATCTGGCGACATGTCGCTGGTCTCACTGACGATATAAACCCTCAGGATAGTCAATTGCCAACGTATATGCCCCTATTGGCGGGGTCCTCAATACAGTCAGGTTGTCAATTTCATATTGTCTTCCAATTCATATATTATTTTCAAGAATAATAAAATTAATTGATATTCGAGTCAAATCAATTATAACATTCTTTGAGATTATATATTATCATAATAATTGCTCAGCAAATAACATCATTCAATAAATAATTTTCTATAATTAACTTTCATCATAAATAATTCTAACAATTATTTCAATAAATAATTTCAATCACAATCATGTATGAATTTATTTAATTCATAATTTACCAGATAAATTCAGTAAAAGTAAACACTACTTACCTCAAAAGAAAGTCCAAATTAGAAATTCTAGAGATCTCGAAAATCCTTCTCAGAACCTGATACGTCAAATATTATATTTTAAATCAAAAATTTCATCGAATTAAAAATAACTAAATTATTAAAATCTAATATCCCCACTAGGATCAATTCGTCGACAGCATCCCGATTTTCGAATTAATCCATAGACATCCTAATTTTATTTTTATTTTTTATTGCTAATTTTTTTTTAAATTAATTCCATAAATCCTAAAATCTAGAGAGAGAGAGAGAGTTTCTCTCTCTCCGCCCCTTCTTTTTTTTTTTTTTTCTTTTTCTTTTTCTTCTTTTTCTTTTCCTTTTCTTCTTTTTCTTTTCCTTTTTCTTCTTTTTCTTTTCCTTTTCTTCTTTTTCTTCTTTTTCTTTTCCTTTTCTTCTTTTTTTTTTTTCCTTCTTCTTCTTCTTCTTCCCGCGCCGGAACAGAGGACTCTTGGTCCTCAGGCTTTGAACGGCCGTTCGGGCCGCGGCTGCCACGGCGGAGGCCGACGGCCGACGGGGCCATCTCCCCCGATCCCGAAGGAAATATGGCCGGCGGTCAATTTTGATCGCCGGTGCCGGAAATTCACGGAAAATAAGCCCAAAAAACAGAGTCTTTTTCCGACTAAAAATCGGCGACGTTCATCGCCGGCCACCACGCACAAACGCACGGGGAAAAGAGGAAGGAAGAGGGGAAAAAGAGAAGAACTTACCTCGGCCTCTTGGGACTTCATCGGAGAGAACACACGGCGAGAAACCCAACTGTGCCCGCTGCTCTTCTTCGAGAAAATCAGAGAGAAAGAGAGAGGGAGGAGGCCGATCTTCGGTCTCAAGGGGGAGGGGTCTACTTATAGAGGACCCTAGGACTCCGAGGGGTCCTAGGAGTCCCGATTTTCTTGGGTTTCGCCGGAGAAGGAGACTCCCATCGGGAGTCTTCTTTTCAGTTTTGAATTCCTCTGTTTTTTTTTTTTTTTTCGTTTTGGGCTTTTGTGGGCTGTAATGGGTTTTGGGCTATAACAGTATCAGTACACAAAATTCAATGGATGCTTATATGTGCAAATGATAGGTCGCGATCAAATATCCTGATGAAAAAGTCACCAAGTTTGGGTTACTAGGTCTTGGAAATTATGTGATTCTGATTTGTGCCTCAATATTTATACATCCATAAATACCAACATGTGCAGGCATTTAATATTTATTATTGAGTCCAAAATAACTAGAAGCCATGATTTTAATAAAATATGGACATTCCTGTTTTTGAATTAATACCAAGATAATCATGAGATTGTTTTATGTCAAAAACAAAGGTAATGACAGAAAATACAAGTCCAATTAGCTGCTTTGAAAATTTATCATAGGAATGCTGAATTATTTTCTTGAAAAAAGGAAAATTACTCAGCATTATTTGATGATGGATCATTGTGGGCAAGATTTCCAATTTCAGAATTTGTACCGGTGCCATGTTAGTATTAATAATTTTGATAGCGAGTCAGTTTTGTGCATTGATACTAAAGGGGTGTTTGGTTAGGAGAAGTTGGAATCTAAAATTATAATGAAAATAGGTGACTATCATTCTAACTATTTGGTTGAAAGAAGTATCATTCCGATTGATGGAATGAGAATGATCTAATCCACTTAAAACTTAATCCCTACTCTCTTCGAAAGATTAAAATTTTTATTTTAATTTTAATTCTGATTTCAATTCTGATCACGAACCAACAGCTTTGGGAGATTTGATCATTTTGATTATGATTCCCATAAGTAGGAAGAGTCTTTGTGAACTGCATGTGGTGTAATAAAATTGACACTATTCAATCATATTTAAGCACATAGCCATCACTTTTCAATGCACATTTAATAACATATTTAATGTCTGCAGTTTCATTTTTTCATTTGAATTTTATTATTGTTGAGTCTTGGCTCCCTGACTAAAATGTTGAAAAAAGTGAGATTGATGATTTGGTTCGCTGAATTAGCTTTTCTTGCTTGGACTAGTTTCTTACAAAAATATCTCTTTTTTTTTTTGAAAAAATTATAACATCCTGTAGTCAGATTATGACATCCCATGGTCAAATTATGAGTTCTTACACACAGAATATCATAATTTTTCTTTCAGAAATCATAAAGAGAGTAGGATATTTTTGTCTTTGAAAATTATTGAAATTTTTAAATAATAAAAATATTTCTTTCTTTCTTATGATATTTTGTATACAAAAAGTCATAATTTAACTACAGGATGTCATACTATAGCCACGGGATATCATAATTTTTTCAGAAAAAGAGAGGTATTTTTGTCATTCAAAATTTCAACCGAAAAAGCAAACCTGCATACATTAAATACGCATTTGAAAGCAAGAGTTACGTGGCTCAATTAGATGGGATGGTGTATTTTTTCTACACCGGATGCGGTGTACAAAGAATCTATATAATAATAATAAAGTGATATACAGGTATTAGGGGTGGCATTCCGTATTGATGTGTAAGATTATAGGATAATCTCCCATGATACCACGTATCAAATTTTATTTTTTATATTTTTATATTTTTATATAAGAAATAAAAATATAAATAGTATGATAAAAAAATAAAAAAATATTTTAAATATATATATATAATAATAGTAAAGTGATATATAGATATTAGAGATGGCATTCCATCTTAATACGTAAGATTATAAGATAATTTTCCGCAACAGCATATGTCAAATTTTATTCTTTTATTTTTTATATTTTTAAATAAAAAATAAAAATAAAAATAGTATAATAAAAAATAAAAAATATTTTAAAAAATTATATATTTATCTATATAATAATAATAAAGTGATATATGGATATTTATCAAATACAGTAATTTTTGGAAGGTCATTTTTTTAAAAAATTTTTTAAATTTTTTATTTTATTATAAAATTAATTTTTAAAAATAAATTTTAATATAAAATATTATTATTATTATCAATTAAATTTTTGTAACGCAGATTGAGCTCCGGTCACTTCAGGCAGCAATGTTAATATCGTGTGGAACAGTCTGCCGTAATTGGGCGAATTTTGATAGTGGGACTGGGCCTAGACGCATTACACGGAAGGAATCGGTCAACAGAGCGCGGTCGGGAAGGCTGAGTGAAACCCGATTGGGTCGTCTTCCTCCGTCTCTCCCGATTTCAAGCGGAGCAAAATTCTCCCATCACTGCTCGCCGGCCGACCTAATTCTTCATTTGGCCGGCCACGAAGGGGAAGAAGGAAAAGAGATGTGAAATCGAGATCTATCGTTAGAGCAAGCGAAAAATTTTGGCGGTGTCTTTCTTCCATTTGTTTGATGCTTCTTCTCGCCCACGGTTGTTCGATCTTTAACAGGAATAAAGTATCCTCCATCCGGAAGTCTAAGGGAGAGAAATTGCTTCGAGATCGGGAAGATGATAACGCGCTCGAATCTCGCGGATCAGCTGCGGGAGTACCAGATTCGTTCCAAGTACGAATGGGCTACCGTCTCCTTCCTCTCCGCCTCCTCCTCCTCTTCCAATACCTCTTCAAGGTAATCTCGCTTGCTAGACTCGCTTCCACTTCAATTTGGATTCCATCAGATCGCGATAATATGATTTCGATTTCTCAAGTGCTATCGTTATTTCCATCAATTTTATAGAGGAATTAAAATGCATCCTGTTGATTTATAGAACTATAGCTTTTCTTGCTGCTTTTATTTGAGTTTTGTGTTGCTAAGGATGAGGAATGATTTAGGAGTTGTTTAAGGCACCGATTCACCTTTTGGTATAAACGTGTTTAGCTTTATTCTGTAAAGAAAGGAAAAAAAAAAAAAAGAAGCAGAGCCATAGCATTTTATAGGACGGCCAGCACATAGTGACATTATTGTAGTTTTTAGGGTTTTTTAAGTGTAATTGTGCTCGGTTCTAATTGTTACCTAATGGTTGAGATCGTGTGAGCTAGTAAGTGTTTTATGATTAAAAGGGTGGAATGTGATCCCCTTGCCTCTTGTCATCCTTTTTGATTGTTGTTACTCCCTTTTCCATATCTTTTACTGGCCCATCGCTTGTTTCACAATTTCAGAGCAATTTCAGTATATTGAACCGCATTGATTTATCAAGATTGACATTTTTTTATTAAAAAAAAAAAAATTGTTTGCTTAACGCAGTAAGGAGTGGATTGAAGCATGATGCCGATATGGGCAAAGACCAAACACCACTAATTCCTTGCTGGATTCTATGGATCTTTGGGCTTGAGTAATGTATGTCATTGTTTTTGTGACTGATGTCATCACGGACTTACCTAGCAGATATTAGGCATCTATGAAGAAGAAAAAAGGTATATGTAGAATTTCTTTTGAAGTAATAAATCCTATTTATTTTCCGCAACTGACAGAGGGAAGGTTTGATCATGACAGAGATGTTATATCTCTAGTCATGCAAAGGTTGTTGGTCAACAGTTGATATGCACAAACAATAGATCGTGATCTATGTATTGTTTTTTTTGCAGTATGAGGATAGCAGACCTTGCCTTTGGGCATGATTTTGTGCACAGCCTCATGCTAGGTGCCACTTATGCGTTAACATATATTATGCTAGGGTTCCATAATTTCTCCACGAGCAACATAGAAGTATTTCTTAGAAAATTTTCGATTCGCTGGTTTTCCCTGAAGCAAAGTCTACTTTGCTTAAGGTGCTACCAATGCCTACTTGTAGTCTTGTCCTAGATAAGGTTAAATAGCATAATGGTGGTTGCTTCTGGTGGGCTGCCACCTATAGCACTTGTTTTTGGGTGGATCAGTTAGGAAGTGGTCAATAGTTATCTATTTTGCAATGGGAAGCCCATCTGCTACTGTTGATGCTGCTATTTTTTTTGGGGTGCCTACACCGAACAAACAGTTTTCACTTATTTTGCATCTACTGTCATCAAATGGCATAACAGACCTAGTATTTGTCGATTTGGGCTAACTCAAAGTTCAGTACCAAGCTAGGATCAGTTGGCCCAAGTTTGCCCTAGCCCAACTTTGAGGTTGAAATCCCAAACACAAGCTTGGCTAATTACAAAATATGCAAACCTGGCTTAATAGCCCGACTATCTATTCTGATCTTAGAAGGCTATCGAGGGAGGAGATGGAGTAGGGTTCCAACATGAGACAGGCTTAGGCTAGGGAGAAGTCTGAGATGAGTGCTAGAGGGAGTATGTTAGGACTTGTCCATGGAAAGAGATGAGATTGAAGCAAGACACAGAACTAGAAAAGGGAGTGAGGGTCTTGGCATAGATTATGCCTTGGTCAGGAGAGAGTCAAGATTGGTATGAGAGATAGAACGCATGGGAAGGTTGTTCCATCATAGCTCAGACCCTGATCAAATATAGGTGTTAAAGCATGGTGGTCAAAGGGTTATTGAAAAGAATGTAACAAGGGAAGCTTGTCAGTTGCAATTGAAGAGGACAAGTGGAGATGGGGCCAACTTCTCTTTACCTTTTATTCAAGTTTTATATTTAAAAATAAGATGTATTGTAGATTTAAATTTTACACTTATCTTATAATGTATTCCATAACAATTATATCATATCATATATCTTGTCATATAGTTTTAACATAAAAGCCATATATGTTGTGCCAGGATAGAAATTTATCAAACCCAAGCTTGGCCTGGATCCTGTTCGAACCTGAAACTCTAGGCTTAGCCTAATTTTTCTAGCCCAAATTCTCTTTGTAGGCTTGCCAAAAACTAGGCTGGGCTAGATTTTTCTAGGTCTAGGTGTGGGACAACTACAATGATGCCTTCCTTTGTTCCATGGAATGGAGGGCGTGGGAGACTTGCGTGGCTTTAATGCTATGTGGAACTAGATGTATGTTATCATCTTGGAGAAGGGTGGTAGGTTATGACACTACGACCGTTGCTCAAACCTATTTGGATTGGTATGGGACCTACACAATCCATATCTTCATCGCAAAGCTCCTTAAGGTGATAAAGGGGGTGGTGAAAGACATAACGTTCTATGGATCTACAGGGAAAGGTACAGACAGCGCAAACATGGCATACAACATGGAGAAGCACTTTAAATTGCTGAAGAATGCCAAAAGGATTATATCAATTGTAGTCTCTGAAGAATTGTATGCTTGCAAAATGTCTATTCCTAAGATAACCGCCAGGCACAACATGAAGGCCAAAGATGTAACCTCGGTTGCTTATATTAAAGGTGATCGGAGAATGTGGTCTACTGTTGTTTGTTGTGATGCATAGATTCTAGGATGCATTTTTTAGATAATTCCAAGCTCTAAAGGGAGCACAAAGGGATTCTTATCAGAACCCATGTCTGCCTATGGCATCACCATCTCATAAATAAGCATTGATATATTTAAAAGGGCAGTAGTTGTTAATTTGATGTATAGACACTATCACAAGCCTTTGCTCCAATGCTTCCTAAATGTGAGATTGCAGATTGTTGATTAATATGGATAGTCGTGCACTAGAACTTTTGATGGTTGCCCATTTAGGAGCTCCAGTCCATCTAGCAGAGAATTATGATGGATTCAATGCCCTTGTGGTGGCTAAGGTAGGATATCATTCTGTTATTTGATCATAATTCTACCATTTTTTTTTTTTGCCTAATCTTGGTAAAACTTCCACTTAAATATAAAGCAAAGAGTTTTGCCATGAGTTTGCAAAATTCGTATTTACCAAGTCAAAAATGCCAACTATCTCTAACAGTTTGCACTCTTCTCCAACTCATAACTTGTTTTTTCACCTTTTCTTGTTATGTACCATCATCAACACTGCATTTTTGTCGATATCAACATCATGTCAGCCATTCCTTGAATATTTTGCTGACTTATGTTTTTATATTTCTTTCCTTTTTTCTGAGAAAACTGATTGATCAAGCTTATGTGTCAGTGAAATTAAAATAAATTACTGATTAGTCTTTTTTTTTTTTGGTAGACTTGCATCATGCAAGTTAATCAGAGACATAAAATGCTATAAAGTTCTGCAGCTATTTATAGAATTTTACCAACCCTTTTAGGCATATCAGAGTTCTGATTCCATGGATGTTCCTATCTTTTGAGTGCAGGGTGGATGTGATATTTGTGATATGGGAGCTGTTGATGTTTGCTTTTCTTGTTTTCTCCGGAGTTGCTCTGTACTTCCGGTATATGAGGCTTGCTTTTTCCTTGATATGCATTACAACTCTTATTCTTGTTTGCATGAAAGTAACAAAGCAAGTAAGACAAAACAGGAAAAATAAGCGAAGAATGCTGCTGCCGTTGTCTATGTAAAACTACAGGCAACCAACCTTTTGAAAGGCCATCTTACGTCCGTGCAAAAAATTATTTCCTAGTGTTGTGGCCGAAAATTTGGACTGGCATGTAATTCCATCTTGGTGTATGTTTCCTTTCAAAGCACACTTGGAAGAAGATAATGCTAGATATATATTGCAAGGGAAGTATAACGAAGCCCCTTTACAATTTTTAGTGCAAGTGCTTGCTTGCAACTTGCAAGGCTGTACTCAAGATCTGTATCATTGCAAGATTTCATGTCCTTGGCTGTACCCAAGTAAGCAGTCTTTGCTTTTATGGTTAAACCTTGTTCATATACGGTATGATAAGTTCCAAATTGATGAGTAGTTTAGTTCAATGGTGGAAGCCAATTATTTTTATTCTTTCTAGGAAATGTTTAGACTGTTGTCAAACTGTGCTCTGTTATGGTGGATCATTTACTTATGCAAAGTGGAACTCTACTTCATCGATAATTTGTCTGTTATGTTGCTGTTGAGATACATGCTGCTCTGTTGGCTGATTTGTGTGCACTGATGAAATTTCTTGAAGAATCGTTGGGAGGCCTCTGATCTAGTTAAGTGAGTTCTGCGTAGGACGATGTTCATCTTGTTTACATTGGAGCATTGCTTATCTACCTTTTTGTTTTTGGTTAATGTCTTTATTGCATTTTTCAAAAAAAAAAAAAAAAAACTGCGATAATGAAAACAAATATTTTAGCAATGGATAAGCAAAGCTTGCGGCATCAGAGGAAAATCTTCTGGGGTTGCTAAATTGAATCAACGTTAATAGCATTTAGCCTCCACTTGGATAGAATAATGGCGTAAAGTAGATCTGTCCTATTATACCTTCTCCACCCAAATTCTTTGTTGCAGGAGCCAAACCAACCTCAGGTTCATACAAGCATTGCCAAGAATGCTAGAGAAATGCTTCTTACCTGTGGAAAAAAGAGGCTGAAGAAAGCGTATGTGACCATTATTCATGATAGTTTGGTGGTCTGTTCACCGGAACCGTAAATGAGACCAGAGAAATGCTTTGTGCACCGCAGGCGCACCATGGTAATTGACTAACGCGTGGGATAGGGATGCGACGTTCGAAAAAAAATATATGTTTTTTTTTTGACTACACAAGTGGGTCAATCACCGCGAGCGGTGCAACACCGCGATGCATAAAATAATTTTCAATGAGACAAACGTGATCTAAATTGAGCGTCGCTACAGCTCGGCTTGTATGGCATCGAGCTGATCCCAAGCATTTAACTTTGATTGAGTTCTAGCCACTCACGGATAGCATGTTCCAAAGGTTTTTGATTTTCATTTATATAATTTGAAGAAATAAAATGATTATATTTTAAACTTATAGTTATAATACATTGTATTCTATATAATCTATATTAACTCAAAGTAAATAACCATTAAAAAATTGTATACCTTATCTATATTATATAATAATTATTAAAATAATGTATGTTATGTGCAAACTATTTATATATTAATATTTTGAGCTAATCTGAGCCAAGCTCAAGTAAGCCAAGCCTAGCTCCAGATCAGCTTGTTTCTTAACCAAACGAGCTGAGTTTGAGCCAATTTTCAAGCTCTCCCGAGTAGCATGCTCGCTTGCTATTCCCAACGGGTGGAGAACATCCCCTTCTAGTCTTGAAAAAGAGGCAGGGAGGAGGTGGGGAATACCCCTCCTAGTAGAGAGAGAGAGAGAGAAGGGGGGGGGGGTGCCTTCTAGGAAAATTTTGGTTCTGTAGTTAGATTAAAGCCCTCATTGCCTTGGGTTTCGTTATTAAACTGAACTGGTTGTTATAGTTATACCGAACTAATGAGCTGAAACTGCTGACAATATACAACCAGATAATATTTAACAGCACCAAACTCCTTTCTTCATTTAGAATAGTTGGTCGGATTCTAGTATTGAATAGATTGACGGATAAAAATATTTTTCTATCTATAATAAAAATTATATTAATAAAAATATAAACTGAAATGTCTTTAGATTGTGTCTCAACTGTTGATAAAACAGCCATTATCCCTTCACCTAGATAAAAATTTGATTTAGCAGTTTTTTTTCAAAAGGCACAATGCAAATAAAAAATATCTTCTGGATATGCTTCACGGCCGGAGAATCTTCTCAATAGAAGAGATATTTGTCGGCAAATTTGCGCTTGTTTGAAGAGATCATTATAAATTATTAAAAATATATTTTTTTATGATACATAAAATATGCAATCGGAGCAGCTCCGTTATCTACTAGAGGGCCAGTTTCAGCGATCATGTTTGTACTACGAATACGGCCACAAAAATGTGTACTAAAAATCAAGAATAAGGAAAAAAAAAAAGGGGATCATTAACACGTGACCTTCTTATACCAACTTGTGGAGCAATCAACTCCCTCCTCTTCCTCTTCAATGATCTGTTTCTATTGGTCCCCTCATGGCCTCAAATCAATGGGTAGACGAGGCTTCACCACCAACGGAGATGTTCTGAAACCATGCCACCTCACAAGATTATGCTAGAATATTCGGGACAAGCACTATCAATCAAGCGTCATAAAAATGTGAGCCTTGGCGGACTGAACAGAGAGAGAGAGAGAGAGAGAGAGAGTACAATGTCGGCACCGCCCGTTCATGTGGGCTCGCAAGCCTGTAGCCTTCGGCGTTCGGCCCTCCGTCTTGCAGCAGCCCATGTGCACCACCTGCTCCCTACTGACCACTAGCCCGCACATATCGCAGTGGTTCCATTTTGATGTTCTCGATTAATTACAGATTTTCCAAAGAAAAAAAAAAACTGACAAAGTTTATCAAAATTTATCAACATCATGGTAGAATTCAATCTCAAATAACTTAATTCTACATTCCCTGTACCAAGCATTTGGTTTGTCTTCTTCTTTCTTGTTTAACGTAGTGTGACAGCAAGGGACAAAGGACTTTTGAGTTGCACATTGAAAGCGAAAAACCTCAGCATTGGGTAAAAGGATTCTATGATGTTGTAGCTGCCTGTTAGTGTTAGTCAGTAAAGTTTTGACGTAGTGTAACGTAGAAAATGGAAGAGGACAAAATTGCTACCAGTATGACCAAAGCACATGGACAGTTTTATCCATATATTTATTCATGTGCAGGACTTGGAAAATCACTCCCAATCATTTATACCATGTCGCATGTAAAGAAAAGTATGGATAAAAAAACTATGTGTTGGCAGGCATTTACAAAGTGGTGGTATCATGGCAAGAAAACTTAATGATAGCATCAAGAATTTAAGGGCAACTTATGCGAAAGTCAAACGAGTCCCTGCTGCAAATGGTCAAATGTTTGTCTCTGCTTTGAAATATTCAAAACTAGCATTCAATACATATGTGCAGATCACGTCCTAAAATTCTGAAAAAAAAATTGTTGTTTGGAGTTCTTCGTGAGTGAATCATTCACCAAATATTCACTAAGTTAAATTTATACTTTATTTACAGAATTTCCGTGACTTATGCATGAAAATATCTCTGTCTTTCTTGTTGTATTTGATGTATATGCATCGTGTACTATAACTCGTGTTAGGCTGTCTTTGGTTGGAGAACAATAAAATATGGAATAACCAGTGATGACGAGCATAACTATTCTTTCCATATGCCTTCGAAAAGCTGTTTGGCAGACATAGGACTTGGATTACGAATAGGAAAAACTTAGGTTCATATCCTTATATGCCAATTTACTTTGCCAGGCGTAAACTTAATCCAGAAAAAGATAAGTGAATTCTTATCCTTCATTGAATGAAAATTATATTTACAATTATGCTAGAGAAGGGACTTTCAGAATGACACTAGAAGCCATAGAGGATCAGCTGCTGCTGGTTGCATCCTTGTGGAAGCAGAGAGGATGTTGTGCACCGGCTTTTGGCAATGGAAGCAACCAGAGCTCTCTCCACATCTCTAGACACCCGGCTCTGAAGCAAGGAGATGATATACTCCATGTTGGCAGCGTCACAGGGCAATGTAATGGGCCCATTTCTTGGCAACCCAAACACTTCTTCAGACATTTTGAAGAGCTCTCTAAAGATGTAGTTGTTTAGATATCTGAGGGGAACCATGAAGCGCTTTCCATCGGTGGTGTAAACAAACACATGGCCCCTACTTGCAACCGATGAATTGCTCGCCGCTGACAACGCCGCAGTGCCATCAGCTCCAGCCGGTGTGATCCTTTTCCTTCCTAAGGTGGCCAACTTCTGCCACTTTCGCACCATACCTACAAGTTTCTTTGTGTTGAGCATGGCTGGTTATAGGGCTGAGTGGAAACTCTTTGGATACAAGAAGTAGGATAATAGATTTCAGAGGATTTGATGGTGTTAGACTGCCAAGGCAATGAAAGTGGTGACTTATATAAAGGCAAAGAAAGGCAGAAGGCTAGGCAGTTCATGTGGCAACTAGTGCTTATCCCTTATTGGAACTTATCCCTCATGGGCTTGACTGGAAGCAAACCATGTGCTGGTTGGAGGAGAAAAAAACTATAGGGGTCGCATGCATGTTTGGCCTTTGGTCCCCTTTAGTTCGGTAGATGGAGCACAGAACCACAAATGAGGTGAGACACGATAAGATTCACATTAATAGTGATATTATCTAGGTTTGTAGCTTTCATGCAAGTGGCAGGTCGGTCACAGCGTTACAAGATATATGGTCGATGTCTGGATGGAGAGCAATTGAAGAGCCATCTTCGTGTGATCTTGTCCTCTCTTGTTGCTTTTTTTTTTTAAAAAAAAAGGCTTAGGAGATGCATGTATATACCCTCTTTCTCTCTGGAAAGCAAAATTATTGCGTGCTTCTTGTGACTGAAGTTATTGCAAGTAAAATTTTCTTTACTTTAGGTATAGGACAGGGTGAATCCAATGTATAGTTGAATCGAGTTAAAAACTTGAACTTAAACGTGTGAATTGGGGCTGTTCCAATGGTCACACCTATTTGCTTATCAGCTAGAGGTTATGGGTTCAGCTGATCATGAGTGGTGATTCAATTAGCTGCATATTAATTTTATCAAGTAAAAATTATTCGTATAGTAAATAAGTGTAAATTAATTGTCTAATTATATCAAAAACATGTCATGCAATGAAATAATAGCAAGCAACATCCAGACATTACCAACGACCTGTTTTATATAAAATTTGACTGAGATAGCTACAAAAAAAAATATAACAAGAAAATATATAATGACTAACTACATTAATGATTTTATTACAGAATATCGGTTTCTCATGTTCAAAGAGACCATATGAAATATCTAGGTTTTGGATGAGCTCGGATTTAAATGGAAACTCAATGATCGAACTGAATCCATGTGTGAAAGTGATCAGTTATATTTTTTGTTCTAAAATCCAATGAAAGTAACTTCAATTTTGAACTGGATAAATTCTGGATTGAAACCAGGTTAGTACAATCCTCTTGTAGTCCGACATACATTGTAATCTAAAATACAGTTTTCTCTTTGAAATCGGCTAGTATTAAAGTCAAAGTTCTCCAAGTTCTATCACTTCTGTAATAATTTGCTACGATAAGACAATAAGTTGAGTAACTCAAGCTAAGATTGGAGAGGAAATACTACCATGACCTTAACCTTGTAACCAATACTTCCATGGTGATGGAAGCAGGCAGTTCTCTTTTCTCAGCCACCTAAGTAGTTCTTCCTTACCTAGGCAAATTAAAACCATTTGTCTGTCAACCATTCAGAACCCTCCAAACCATGCCCAGCCCTCAAGATAACGGCACCGTACTAATATAAAACCATAAGGACAGTACAGTTAGCCGTGGGAACCGGTGGGCCTGGAGGGCTTGTGAGGCGAGTGGCACCGTGGGCGCTCGTTCACTCATCTATGGCTCTATGAGGTGCAACTTGTCTTTTAGCCTCCAGACCATTTTACTCCATTGATGGTCCAGCTTAGGATCATCATTCCTTTGCATCCTTTGGTGGCACCACAGGATTTACTTTGTCTGTGGGTCATCTAGAAGTATTTAGCCTGGTAATTAATGTAGTGTTTGCTGATTCACATAGGATTTCACATGTCTCACGCTGCTCAGAAGGGCGTAAGCTAGTGATGCTTTCAGCTATTGAACTTTCACGATCTAAGATGTGGTATTTCACTGTCTCATGTAGCATGCATGCAGCACGGTGTTTGTGTTTTTTTTTTTTCTTCCCTTGGCTACTAAGCCGCCAGGATCTTGTACGTTCATTTGTGGCTCAACTTGGGATGGTAATTAAAATTGATTCACAAGTTGAGAAAGAAAGGCAAGATCTCCCAGCTAGCTAGAGATCAGAGCTGCAATCAATCACCATGGGCTTTGGGGTTCTATGCTTGTTTCACTTGAGCACAATTGTTTGAATTTTGAAAGAATAATGCTAAGACGCAAGCGTGGTACCAAAAAAGGCAGATCTTGCTTGGATCATGACTCTCCATGTGTTCTTCACCTAACATTATAGAAGGAACAAACGGTACCACCGTACATATGAGAGCAGCAAAGAATATATACAGCAACAACTAAGTTGGTGGCTAAATTATAGATAACTTAGTCGAAATGATTCATTATCATGTCATCAAATAGATTGGTTAAATTATGTAAATGAATCATGTACGGGTGACATTAGTAGTTCCTCTCACCTATTTTGTTCACCAGATATACTGATTGCTTAAACTTGACAGCGGAACCATTAAGGTAAAACTTGCTGCCTATGAATCAGCATTTCAGGTGTTCCAGGTAATCTTGTCATAGATTGTTTAGAATTCTGATGCCACTAATCCAGAGACTTAATATCCAGTTAAGCGTCGGTGTAAAATATTGCAATGTTAAACTTTGTTGGTTACAGTCTCTTAGTTCACATAGCCAAACCCACACAAATGGAAAAGAGCTTGTCGGTGGACAGTCAAGGTACCAAATAGTATAAAATAACGGGGCAACTTTAACACCTGGTCCTTTGATTGCCATCTTAAATTTAGTCCTTTATACAACTGGCATTTTAGGTTTAGTCCCTGTACAAAGTTAGGCATTTAATTTTGCCTAGAATTAAGAATTTAAGAGATTTTTTTAATGAAGAAGTTCTGTACTAGTCCAAGGTTACAAAAGATCATGCGCAGTTCACTGGCCGAAAACTTCCATCGATCACTGATCAGTACACGCGCTCTCGGACCATAGCAGCAAGATTCTGACATGATGAAAAAAATTCACCAAGCGAAAGCAATTTTCCATTAGCTAAATACTGCTGTGTTCTTCCTGAACAGGTGGAACATTCACCATCTCTTCACTAATTCATGTCTTCTAGAAATTATATTCACCGATTATTATCAAGACTTATTCCTGAAATTTTGTGGCTCAAATTGTCTTGTGTCCTTGTCTGTTTTCAATGTTGTGGCTGCTTAATTTTCACATTCTTCCGGTTGTTTGCAAGAACTACGGTTTGATAAACGCTTCTCTGGCACATATTCAAGAAAAGAATAGGATTCACATTACGTCCATAAAAACATGCCCTCTACTGGCAATCGTTCGATGAACCGCAAACATCAGATGCTGCATCAGCTCTTACTGATATCACTCTTCTCCTTCCCATGCTAGCCACCTTCTGCCATTATTTTGCCACCTTGACAAGCTTTTGGACACAAGATGTAGGAAAATAGATTTCAGAGGATCTGATTTAGTTGAGAATGAGCTGGTTACCGAGGTTGTCAGGCATAAATAGAAGTGAAGAAGGCAACGATATGCAGTTCATGCGGCAAGTGGAGTGTTTGCCTTGCTGGGTTTTGATAGAGAGCAAATCTTGTGCTGGTTCAACAAGAAAACAACCGAGGGTTGCATGTTCAGGCTTTGGTCAGGTTCATGAAATGGGCAGGGCAGCACAAAATTAACCAGCTGGCTCTGTTTTAATCTGATGGAGAGGTCAGAAGATGATAAGATTCAGACTATTCTTTTTTGCTCGAAAAAATCTTCAGACACTTGACAAGTACCCTGTCAGTCAGATTTGCAACTTGCAATTTTATTTTTGATGCAAGAACTAGCAAGATACTGATGCATGGCTCTATAGATCTTGTTGTTGACGTGAACTACGTGAAGGGCCACCTCATGTGGCTTTGTCCCTTATCTCGGTTGTTTCATTTGCTTAGTAGGCCATGCATGTAACTCTTTTCCCTATTCTTTCTGAGATATATGGTGTGGTGGCCCCAGCATTAGGATCCTAGTCCAATCCATTTGAGAGGGACACAGAATTCCATCTCCTCACCCCACCCCCCAAAAAAAAACGAAAAAATAAAAAGGGAAAAAGAGTGGGCAGAGAGGGGCTAAGACTAGTTGGATTTTATAACTCTCATCTTGTAACTAAAGGTTTTGAAAGACGAAGAAACTCCTCTCTTGGATGACAAACTTATTGCAAGCTTCTTCTGGTTGAAGTTAAAGTGCGTCTTCGAAATTGCTGCCATATTCCTCGCAAGCTTTTATATAGTGGTATTAGGGACAGTTTTATCACCTTTCAAGCGATTGCCTATATTACATTAATGATTCCAGTAGAGTAGATGGCTACTTAAGATTGGAGAGATCATTACAATTGCTTAGCCTCATGCAAGGCACTTCCATTGGAAATTCTTCCTCAGCCATAAACAGTAGGTCGTTGTTCGTCACCAATTCTACTGAAGCATCTTTGATCTATGCGTCTGAGCTTCTGTTAGCGGCTAGGACCTTGCTCTGTGATTCCATTAGTAATACATCCCTTCCACAAGTCTTACTCTGATAAAAGCCATGTCTTGTCTTTAGAGAAGGGAGGGTTCATGCGAACCAAGTCATTAGTAACAACTCCCAAATTGCATAGTTTTTTTTTTTTTTAACTTGCAACATGTAGAATTGAGAAATAATGAGCTCGAGTTGAAATAGGATCTGTACTGTGTAATACTTTTATGATACTCAGATTATAGATCTAGCAACTGAATTAATCATGATGTGATTGTCACATGCTAGTAAGTTTCAACTTATCAATATTTGGAACTAAGATGGACTCAAGAGTTCTAGCTCTTATGATCAACTTCCTGAGGAATAACCACTAAACATTTTTCTAAGTGTACAAAGGACATCATCTGGGCTCCCATCTTTTACCCTCTGTGGCCGAGAAATAATGCTTCAGGTGACAGTGAATCTTCTCTGGTTACAGTTAGGTGGTGTTGGCATTTGTTATTTACAAACACTAGTATTGCAACAATTATTTTCCACAATAAGATATAGTATTCCATCATAATGATAGCCCTGGCCGTGGCAGGTCTGATCCTCCATAACAACATCCATTTGCAATGTCACATAATCCATGAAAGATTTACAAATGTGAATCTATGGGACTACAAGCTGAACCAAGATCTTCAAAAGCAACAGACTACAAATTGTTGCTTAAGTCCTAGAGGGGGAGAAGAACACTCGGAGTGGTGAGAGATTGATAAGGTGTCAAGCAATGCCCTCTCCATCTCTTTGGGAACTCTTCTTCTGAGCAAAGATGTTGCATATTCCATGAACACTGCATCGCAAGGCAGCATGATTGGCCCATCACCTGGTAAACCAAACACTTCTTCTGACATTCTGAGAAGTTCTTGAAAAATTCTGCTATCAAGAAATGCCAAGGGAACCATGAATCGCTTTCCCTCCGAGGTGTACACAATGAAATGGCCCTTGTCTGCAACTGAAGTGCTGCATGCATTGGAATCAAGGCATGTGCTGTTTCTTGTCGCTGAGAACCTTCTTCTCCCCAAGGAAGTCACCTTCTGCCACTTCTTTGTCATCTCAATGACCATTTTGGAATTGATCATTCTCTGCCTTCTGGTTAAACGCACACTGCTTGATAAACAAAGGCTAGATTTTGAAGGCAGCAGATGTGCTGAAGAAGCTGCATATTTCATCTACTTATACGCTGGGGCAAGAAGGCTCATTGCAAAACCATCTTTCCATGATCCATTGGAGAGGGGCAAAGTCATGTGATTAACATATGAGAAGATAATGTTCAGAGAGACATGTTTGGATTTTGTTTGGCAATTGTTTCATGAAGGTGGAACATATGTGAGTGGTTGGTGCTATGGACATTGTTATCTAACAACTTGGAAGTCCAACCCATGTCTTATTCCCAACTACTACCTTCTCAAAAACACTAATGAGAGTTCATTCAGAAACAATGACCTTATGTTCTTGCTGTTCACAAAGACAGTTGCTTTTATGGGTATGTTGGGCAGAGCAGACAACTCTAGCTGATGTGCTGAAGAGTCAGAGAAAGCATACAAGGCCCCCTCATTTGGTGTGGGGCAGCTCTTCATTGCGTCTTTGGAAGTATGTGACAATGTTCTTGCATGTTTACACTTCTCTAATCCAATTAATTTTCGACAGCTCATATGCATTGTCCGATCCATAGCTTTTGTCTACATATTCAAACTGGATTTTACTGTTGCTTTAAAGAGTTAAGAAATAGAAAACAGATGATGATGGGCTGATGATTGGATTTCAGTACATTTCTGCCTCCAAAATCAATACCTCGTATTGACACTATATAAGTGTTGGATGTATATCCTATAAGCCAATCTTGATTGATACATCTCATATTTCTAGGACATAGTTTTGTACTTATTGAGCATTTATATTACCATTCATGTTTATGTGTCCATGAATCATCTAAGAGATTAATAAGATGATGATACATATTCACAAAGAGTTAAGAATTTGAGACATGTGTCATTGATGGTTGATTTCTAAATTGCTCCTGGTCATAGGATCATCATGAGAATGATGATTGATCCGGATAGACCAGTGCACGGATCGCTTCCTTCAGACAGATGGATCTCGAGTCTGCAGTATAGAGACACTGGAGCGAGAGTGCAGATGGTTGTTAGAGAACAACTAGCACTGAGCGTGACCAACACGAGAAGTTACATGGATGTCTGTTCATTCGTTAGTGACTTTTTCGATGCTGCAGTTGTATGACTGGTCCTTTGACTTGAGATGGCACTACTGCTCGCAGTAAGGTTGCTGGAGTTTGACTGACACATCAACATGGGTCTCAATGAGCCTTTGTAGTAGATGTTGGCGATAGTTGGTCTACTGTAGGAGTGGGATGTGCATCAAAATGGGATCTATCGATCCTAGCAGAAGAGAGTAGTCATATAGGATTTAAGAGACCATAGTCTTTAAGTCTATGGCCATAGCAGTGTGATTAATGAAAAAGAGTTTTCATAGAATCACATATGAAGTCGAGCTGATTGAATCTATCATATGACTGATGATGAGGTTTGATGATTCATCTATGACCTGCCATCCGATCGAAACTCACGATAGAGGGTCTGTATCATACGTTAACTGCACCTAGAGGTTCATCACCTTTTATTCTGTCGGGTTGCCACTACATACTGCTAGGTGTCACTGGTGGATTGTGAGACCCACGAGCATCATTTTGATGATCGATGATCCTGGATGGGCAGAGTTGGAACGTTTCCAATCCATTGAAAAGAGTTTCAATGATATTGTGATAGAGATCACAATATATCTCACTACCAGACAGAATAGAACCTATGAGATCACACATAAAAAAAGTTTTTGACTGATCAGATGATTGAATTATGATTATGAATCGTAACAGGATTTGATTATCAATTTGATTGACGATTGATCCAATGTAAAAATTACAATCAAATAACTCACTAAAGAGTTAGTGAGTTGAAGGAGGATTAATTAACAATTAGATTGCTAGGTGGCTCAATTTGAGTGAGCTATAAAGTTTGCATCAAGTCTAATTAAATTGAATTTAATTTGATTTGATATGTGTTTGATTTGATCAAACCTAATTGGGTTATAAGGTAACCTAAATTGCATGGGAGAATGATTCCTATTTGAATTAAGATTTGTGTTTGACTTAATTTCTAATTAGACTAGGATGTATGAGTTTCTATTTGGACTAAAAATTTTTATTTCCATGGGTGTACCAAATCCTAATTAGATTAGGATTAAATTGAGTTTGACTCAAGCACCAAGTAAGAGTCCAAAAAGACTATGACTCCTTCAATTAGGTGACATCTAATCTAAATAGTTTGGGCTCCAAATCAGATTTGATTTTTCATCTATTTAGGTCTAATCTGGTCCTAATATGATTAGGATTGATTGAAGTTTTATTGGGTTTAAAACAGCCACCTAATTTAAGAGTCCTATAAGAGTAAAACACCCTCCTATCCATGCGCCAAAAGAGGTTCCATGCCACCTTGATTTTGGACGCCTATTCATATCCCACATCCTCCTTTCTTGGGCGAGATTTTTAGCATGTAAGAGCCTTAAGAAATCCTTCTTCCGTGAGGTATATGGGGCGGAAAAAGAATAGATGTGGCGGCATCAAAAAATCAAGAGTCTAAGAGAGTTTGGACTCTCACCTAAACTCCTACTTAAACTCTATCTCTTCCCTATTTAAACCCAGCACCTTGGGACATTGGATACCAGATGTGATCAGTTTATGGATGCCAAAAAATAGAGGATTTGCGTGGAGGAAAAGTCAAGGGAGAGGGTGCGGCGTGATGGGTGGAAGGTGTGAGGTATTTTGGCTCTTCATATCTTTTTTTCTTACACAATCAAGAGTTGGTTGTTAGGACATTTATTCTTTTCTCTTTTATCTATATTTGGACATGGATGTCTCCTCTCCTCTTTGTCCAAAAGTTGGACAAAATTTCTATATCTCTATTATAGAGATTTGGTGCATGGGTTTTAGAAAGAAAAAAGAAAAAAGGGTTCTTCTCATGATCTCTAACGTAAAGATCAAGATCCTTCTATCTCTTCTTCTTCTCTAAAAGTATTTTGAGAGAAAAAAATATTTTCAACCGTTAAGATACGATCTCTGTAAAGAAGCTAGCACCCCGATGAGATCAAAAATTTTTTGATCAGATCAGAGTCTCGTGTGGATACCCATAGAGGCTAGACGCTTGTGCGGCTACAAGAGATCTTCGTAAGATATCCATGATCATCAGTTCACGGTGAAGATTGATCCATGTCAAGGTATGTTCTTTATTTACTTTTTTCTATTTGATTTCTGTATCTGAATCTTATATCACATATGATGATCCTGTTTATGGTTTGAAGATTTGATCTTATGCATGTTAGGATTAAATTAGATTTAATCTGAAAAATTTTAAAATTTTACTGCATACTCGTTTTGAAAAATTTACATGCATGAAACCATGAAACTCCAACAATAAGCATTTGTTTACCATGAACGTCAGCCATTTGCCAAGATCATTATTCTGTAAACACATCAGTAGAAGCAAATCTGAGTTTGAACAGGTATTTATAGACAAATAAATTTCCCTTTGCTGGGGTTCGCTTGCTGGGCTTCATATGAGAAGGAGAGCAAGAGTACATATACAAGAATAGTTATATGGCTTTTGTTCAGAAAAAAAAATGCAGGTGTGAGCAAATTAGCATTGGTGCTGTTGGGGCCAATCGCCTCGTCGTCCGATCGCCGGAGAACGGGCACCTGCAAAAATGAGAAGTCCACACTGACCGGAGGCGGCTTCGGCGGGGACCCTCCGACGGTCAAGTCAGAGAGGTGACTGGGCAACAGTGAAATGAAGACAGAGAGCTCAATCGAGGGAGAGAGGGAGAGAGGTGCGAGCCTGTGTTTTTGGAGTCAAGAAGTGGGGGGAGCGGATCCCTTGCACTGTTGCCTTCCCCGATTTATATAGTGGAGCACGGTATGGCGCCGTCATTAATGGCGCAGACAAGTGAGAAATTGTCAACTCACTGTAGACTGTCAGAGTCACCGTGAAAGTGTCATATCGTCGTGGGGCTGTCAAATCGCTAGGGTTGACAATGCCCTCGGCGGGACAATGTCCTTAGATGGCCGTGCCGCATGCGGCTGTCAGGACTGACGAGCTCTGGCGGCTGTACGACGATCGGAGGAGTCGACCGACCCTAGGTCGGTGGCCAGCTGAGCGGCGTCGGAGCCCTCCGTTGGTCGGCGAGTGAGTCGGCCATCAGACCTCCGGGTTCAGTTGGTCGGAAAAGGTACGCCCGACATATCACCAGTCGGTGATGGGCCGCTAATTGGTCGGTGATGACGTCCGTCAGTCGGTTGGTCGGTCCCTCCGACCGTCAGTCGGTCGGTCGGAAGGTCGGTCCGACCGTCAGTCGGTCCCTCCGACCGTCGGTCGGTCGGTCGGTCCCTCCGGCCATTGGTCGGTCGGCGGGTATTCTCCAATAGTTGCCCCCCTCCACTCCTGAGTCGGATGGTGAGCTGGCCGATGCTTTTATTTGGGCAGCAACCCTGGGCGATCAGGAGTGGATTCGTCGTATGCCAGATTCCGACCGTACCGCAGGTTGATCCGATGTCAGGCGTCTCATGAATGCCAAGCGATTCGCTGGCGTCAGACGTCTAGTCGGTGTCAGATGTCAGACGTCGACATCAGATGTCAGATGTCGCGTCTTGTCGTCGTCAGACGTCACGTCGGTGTCAGCAGGTCGGGTGCCGGACGATGCGGTGTCAGATGACCGGGTATCCGACGTCGATTCTGGGAGCGCGAGGCGCCGTCAGGCATCCCATCGAGAACGCGAATCGGTGCAGGCACATTAATGCAGAACTGCGGCTCCGTTTGCCGCGTGTCGAAGGTGGTTGGCCGGTGCCCCCCGCATTAAATATGGGCGGTGCGACCGTCCTGGGATGGGGCACGTCGAATCCTCAGGCCACCCGGAAGCCGCCACGTGTCGCACATCCGTGAGGCTTCGGTCGGTGCGGAGACATCTCGGCCGTCGGGCGGCCCTATATATATAGGACCACCCGAACCCAAGACCTCACTATCGCCATTTTGCTGCCGAAACTCTGTCCGGGCGATTTCTCAGTCGTCGCGGGCAGAGCTTTTCTGCTTCCAGAAGGGTTTCTTCCGGTTCGTGGTCTTCCTTTCCTCCTCTTCTTCTTCTTCTTCGCCTCTTTTTCTTTCCCTTCGCTTCTTCTTCTTCTCGTTCGGTTCCGGTGTAATGGCCGGAAATCTTACTCGGGGAGCTCGGTCGGGAAATCCGACTGACGACTCCCCGTCGACTCCGGAAGTTGAGGTTTCCTCGCTTTCGGGGCCGAATATTGATCAGCTTCGGGAGCAGTATTGCATCCCGGAGCAGTTTCAACTCTCCGCCCCAAGGGCCGGCGGTCGGGTTAACAGCCCTCCGCCCGGCCATCTGGCGTTGTATGTCGAAGACCTTCGCGTGGGTCTTCGGCTCTCGATTTCGGAGTTCGTCCGAAATTTGTTGAACTATTACGGACTCTGTCCGGCGCAACTAGCATCGAACTCCGTCCGTCTCATAATTAGTTTTGCGCTGTTGTGTCAGCTCTTGCCGACCAACCCTCGTATTTCGCTCTTCCGGGCCTTCTTTGTGCTCCGACCCCACCCTAAAGCCCGAGGGTGGTGGCTCTTCAACCTCCGGAAGGGCCTTTCCTTCATCACTGGTCTTCCATCGTCTATCCATGGGTGGAAGAACCAGTTTTTCTTTGTTTCTTCTCCATCTTCTTGGGGCTTTCCTTCCCACTGGGGCGTGCCCCGAACTGAAGCCAATGACAACAGCCGGGTGGAGGCGGACGATCGGGAGGACTTCCACCGACTAAAAGATATGTCGGTCCCGAAGCAGAGGGAGCTTGTTACCGAACAAGCTCTCTATGACGCCGGCTTGAGCTTGGTCCCCCGACTAGGTATCGCCCGATCCCCCGGTCCTCTTTTTCATTCGGCCCTTGGTCCGGTTCTTTGATTAACACCTTTGTCGGTATCGCAGGGACACCTCCGAGAATGCGGCCGACAGACGCCGAGATTCGGCAATTCGCGACAAGGAAGAGGCCAGCATCGGGGGCCGGACCTTCGCGCCCTTCGAAGAGGCCTGCTCCAGCGGCGCCGATCGTCGAAGCGTCGGTGTCCGACCAATCGGAGCCCGTCATAGCGTTCGCGGCTCCGGTAGCGTGTGCGGAGGAGAGGCCGGTGGAAGAAGCGGCCGAAGGAACGTCGGCTGCCTCGTCGGCAGTGGTGGAGCCGGATGACGTTCGGGAAACCGAACATCATCCGGCGGCGTCTGTGGCCGCAACGGGGGGTGCTGGTTCTACTTCGAGCATCCCCTCGCTGCCGGTTCCGTCGGTCGGGGCGGCCGATCGAGGGAAAGCCCCGATGGACCCCGCGGACGAAACAAGGTCGGGGAGCCGCTCTGTGCCGCCCAGCGCACAGTTCCCCGAAGGGGCGTCGGCATTGGCTGACCACAACCTGGCGAGGAGGTTGTGCCAGGGGATCCTCCTCCCGACCGATGTGGAGTCGTTGAGGTCTCGACAAGTGACCGAGATGCTGTCCAAGTTCTACCTGACCATGGTCGAGGTAAGCTTTGTTTCGCCTTCTTTCTCCTTAGAATTTTTCTCACCATGTGTTCCTGACGAAGCGCTTGCATCGGCAGCTGATCTTCACGATGTCGGAGCTCGAAGCCGGATACCGGAGGTTCGGGAACGTCCGGGTGGCTTGGAAGGAGAGGTCGACGGCGGCCGAAGCCGAGAAGGCAATGCTGGTCGACCACTTAAAGCAGTCGGCCGACCGGGAGGCTAAGTTGGTAGACGAAGTCTCCCGGCTCGGGTCCGAGCTAAGGTCGGCCAAGAAGGAGGCCAGACATAAGGGCTGGGCCGTGCGTCGTCTGCGGCACGAGCGGGATGGCGTTGCCGCCGAACTCCAAGGCGAGCGCGAGCAGCTTCGGGTCAGCTTGGAGAAGCTTGCCAAAGCTGAGGAGGACTTGTCGGTCGCCCAGGCCGACGCCGACATAGCGATAGCGGAGGCAGAGTCGGCGAAGGACGCGCTCGGCCGGGCGGAGGAGGAAGCAAGGTCGGCGAAGGAGTCGGCCAGTCGGACGGTGGAGGACTTCCGGGCCTCCGACCAGTATCGGGAGGAGATGCTCGAGTCGGGCTTCGCCTCGTACCGGGTGGGGTACGAGGACGGTCTGGATGCGGTCCGGGCCTTGTACCCGGAGCTGGACCTCAGCAGCATCGTCCCACCGGGGGCCAAGGAGGAAGCCACCGAAGAGATGGCCGACCAGCCATCGGGAGGCGTCGTCGTGGCGGAGGAAGCCATCCCGGAGCAGGTGGCATCGACTGCCAGTCCCCCACCAATCGAAGGTCCAGCTTCAGCCGTCGACCCAGCGCCGATCGTGGCCGACACACCGGTCATCCCCGATCCTCCGTCGGTCGAGGAGATTGACTCAGAAGGATGATCGGGCCTTGTCGACCTTCTCTTGTCTTTCCTGTTTTTGGAACACTTGTAATTGGGCTTCGACCCGACTTTGTGAATCTTACCTTTAACTTTGAATGAAAACTTCTTTCACTTTTTCTTTCGTCTCTTTCTTTCGCGTGTATTGCTGAATGTCTTCGTGAGTCACTAACTTATATAAGTCTCTAACCCATATAGGTCGGTTAGGACATTCGGCAACTCGTGCCGCCACGAAGGTAGAGTAGGTTTCGACTTTGGATCGGCCTTCGATAGTCAAGGTCGTCAGTCGGGCGCGTCTGTTGAGTCGGGAGCCGACCGAATGGTGGCAAAGGTTCGGTAGTCGGGTCTCCACTGACGCGTTCAGTCGAATATCGTCCGGCGCATTCAGTCGGGGAAACGATGACAAGTCGGATCCCGATGCCCTTGCGTCGGGTATTCATGTTGCGCCTTTTGATATACGGTGGTAAGCCGAATATTGTCCGGCCGGCTGTGGCTCGATCAGCAAGTCGTGGATGCGACTAAGGTCGCGTTGTGCGATAGACGGTGGTAAGCCGAATATCCTTCGACCGGCCGTAGCCTGGTCGGGAGTCGCGACGTCGGTCGCGTAGGCATTTCGTCTCTCTTTGGTCGGGGCCCGATCGGCTTGTTAGCCGATGGTTTGGCCCGAAAGTTCGACCGTAGAAGGAGTGTCAACTCCCGTCCATCTGGATGCATCGGTCCTTGTAAGGGTCCGATTCATCGTCGGTCATCGAAGGAGTGTCAACTCCCGTTCATATGGGTGCACCGGTCCTTGTAAGGGTTCGATGTACCGTCGACCGTCGAAGGAGTGTCAACTCCCATTCATATGGGTGCACCGGTCCTTGTAAGGGTCCGATGCATTACCGACGATAAGGCCGTCGGTTTCAGGCGGATACCAAGTCCAAGTCGGTATGTCGGGGCTTGGGCTTGGCGAGCTCCGTTCGTTAGTTGAAGAGTTAAAACTCCGAGATTTCAAACCAAGTTCGTATTCCGACCGAACAATTACAAAGTTCATTGGTAATACAGCTTCAAGTTGTCGGCGTTCTAAGTTCGGAGAATGGGTTTTCCTTCAAGGGTCTCCAGTCGGTAGGCTCTCGGACCATAAGTGTCTGCTACCTTGTAGGGCCCTTCCCAATTTGGAG
The DNA here is from genome assembly GCF_000442705.2 of Elaeis guineensis. Lineage (NCBI taxonomy): Eukaryota > Viridiplantae > Streptophyta > Magnoliopsida > Arecales > Arecaceae > Elaeis > Elaeis guineensis. The sequence goes on along the minus strand of NC_026004.2, from coordinate 12,153,617 downwards.
CCAACTTCCCTTGATTTAGGGGCTTCGAGACCTCAGCCTTCCTCAGGACTAAGTCACCAGACCTGAAAAGCTTTGGTCTGACCTTGGCATTGTAATACCGAGTGACCTTCTGTCGGTACGAAGCCATGCGAATTTGAGCCTCGTCTCGTAGCTCGGGGAGGAGGTCTAGGTCGGCCCTCCGACACTCGGAGTTGTCCGGCTCTTGATACCGCTCGACTCTTGAAGATGGCAATCCAATCTCGAGCGGGATCATTGCTTCCGTCCCGTAGGCCAAGCTGAAAGGCGACTCCCCGGTCGGGACGCAGGGGGTCGTTCGGTAAGCCCACAGAACGGAGCCTAGCTCGTCGACCCAGAGGCCTTTGGCTTCGTTTAATCGGGTCTTGAGTCCGTGGAGCAAGGTCCGATTGGTCACCTCGACTTCACCGTTGGACTGGGGGTGCCCGACTGAAGTCAGTCAGTGCGTGATCTGAAACCTGGCGCAGAAGTCCTTGAAGTCTTGATTGTCGAATTGCCGTCCATTGTCGGTGATGATCGTATGCGGCAACCCGAACCTGAAGATGATAGACTTTTGGATGAAGTCCTCCATCTTTCGCTCGATGATCTGCGCTAGGGGCTCGACCTCCACCCATTTGGTGAAGTAGTCGATGGCGACAACTATGAACCTTCTTTGACCCGACGCTGGGGGAAAAGGGCCGAGAATATCGACCCCCCACTGAGCGAAGGACCATGGAGCAACAATGGGAGCAATTTGACTGGCCGGTTGGTGTTGAATGTTGGCGTACTTTTGACAAGGTTCGCACCTTCGGACCAACTCGGCCGCGTCCTTCCTCATGGTAGGCCAGTAGTAGCCCTGCCGCAGGACTTTGTAGGCCAGGGACTTGCCCCCCAACTGATTCCCGCAAATTCCTTCGTGAACCTCTCGGAGAGCGTAGTCGGCGTCGGTCGGTCCCAAGCACCTAAGCAAGGGGAGGGAGAACGACCTCTTGTAGAGTCGGCCGTCCATGATTACATATTGTGAGGCCGACCATCGGAGTCGCTTGGCCTCCGTGGGATCCTCGGGGCCGATCCCGTCGGTCAAATACCGAATGATTGGGTCCATCCAGCTTGGTTCGGCCGTCAGCTGCTGTACTTCTTCGATCCGATCGACGCTCGGCTGCTCGAGGGTCTCCACGAACGTCCGACCCAAGGAATCGGAGGCCGAAGTCGTCAGTCTGGAGAGTGCGTCGGCATGGGCGTTCTCCGATCTAGGGATGTGGGAAATTTCAAAATACCTGAGGCGTGCCACGAGGACCTTTACTTTCTGAAGGTATTTGACCATGGTCGGGTTTCGCGCCTCGAATTCACCCTTGACCTACCCCACGATCAGCTGAGAGTCGGAGAATGCCCGGAGGCTGTCGACGCCCAGTTCCCTCGCCATCCTCAAGCCAGCGAGGAGTGCCTCGTACTCAGTTTGGTTGTTGGAGGCCTTGAAGTCGAATCGAAGGGCGTACTCGGTGACCACCCCATCCGAATTCGTGAGCAGGAGCCCAGCTCCGCTCCCCTGAGCGTTTGAAGCTCCGTCGATGTGCAGTACCCAGGTGGAGACTGGGTCTGGCTCGGAGACCGCGTCTCATCCCGGGTCTTCAGCTCCCGACCCTTGGTCGGTTGTCGGGCACTCGGCGATGAAGTCGGCCAAGACCTGAGCCTTCAAGACAGGCCGCGGTCGGTACTGATTGTCGAACTCGCTGAGCTTCATTGCCCACTTTGCCAGTCGTCCAGATGTGTCCGGTCGGCGCAATATCGCCCTCAGGGGCTGGTCGGTGAGCACCACTATGGCATGAGCCTGGAAGTATGGATGGAGTCGTTGTGCGGAGACGGTCAGGGTGAAGATCATCTTTTCCGTCTCCGAATACTTGGCTTCGGCGCCGTGAAGCACATTGCTGATGTAGTAGATAGGCTGATGGGTTCGGCTCTCGTTTTCTCGGACAAGGACCGAACTGATCGCCTCGAAAGATGTGGTCAAATAGAGATACAAGGTTTCCCCGACCTGCGGCTTTACGAGCAGCGGTGGGGAAGTCAAGTACTTCTTCAGGTCTTCGAAGGCCTGTTGGCATTCATCTGACCAAGAAAAACCATTTGCGTGGCGCAAAATTTTGAAAAACGGGAGGCACCTTTCAGCTGATAGGGAAATGAATCGGCTGAGAGCGATGATTTTTCCGTTCAGCTGTTGGACCTCCTTCTTGGTGTTCGGACGACGCATGTCAAGGATTGCCTTTATTTTCTCAGGGTTGGCCTCAATCCCTCTCTGAGAAACGAAGAATTCGAGAAACTTCCCTGAGGTCACCCCGAAAGCGCATTTGGTCGGGTTGAGCTTCATTCGGTGTCGTCGTAGAGTGCGGAAGGTCTCTTCGAGATCCCGAACATGATCCGAAACCTGCGCACTCTTCACCAGCATGTCGTCCACGTACACCTCCATGTTGCGCCCGATCTGGGCTTTAAAGATCTTATTGACAAGTCGCTGGTAGGTGAGCTGTCCCGGGCATAAGCTTCTGACGGGCTGTTCCACATGACAAGACTAGTCCATACGATATCTCTCTTTTTCATTTAATCATTATGTGTTGATTTCATCAAATCAATTCCGACTTATATTATGATCAATTTAGATATGTCATATCCATATAATCATGCCATCAATCTCTGATATATGTATATTGATATAACATACTCATGCTCAAAATCAAATAACAGTATCTCAGATATAATAAATTCATCGATCTCAAATCCGACGATGCAATGATGCAAGATCAATAGTAAAATAGCATATATATAATGGTGATCATGTACAGAAATTTTTACTTTTATCGGTGACTGGTCCAAACACAGAAATTAATGTTCTTCTTTGATTTATGAATTTCTCTAACAAGATATTCCACTTGACATCTTATGCAGACAATCATATCTCTTCATGACCCTGATCAAATATAAAAATCATATATAAAGAAAATTATCGATAATTGATCCTAATAATACAAATCCAGGACTGCTCCTAGGATTACCCAAAATCAAGATTTATCTACATATCTGGACCCTCCATTAGTCCATAAGACTTCTAAAGAGAGAAAGTCCATGAAGAGAGAGAAAATTTTTAGAGAGAAAAAATGAAGAGAGAATCTTTATACCCTCCAAATGAGGCAATCATTATCGAGATCATCAGAGGTCCTATCAGAGTGACTTAATATGAATTAACCATGATTGATGTTATCAATTTCGAATATGAATCGGATCGGGATCTAATCTACTATACGAACTTCGGAGCAATCTCAAGTCATCATATTTTTATCTCGAGTTTATCCTAGGATTCGTGATACAATCAGAGAGGGAGAGAAAGATCTTAGAGAGACAAAATCCATAAAGAGAGAGAAAGATCTAGAGAGAGAAAATAGAGAGAGAATTTAGAGAGAAAGATAGAGAGAGGGGAGAGGAAAGAGAGAGAAAGGAGAGAGAGAAGAGAAAAAATTCTCTCATTCTTTTTTTTCTTTTCTTTTTTTTTCTCTTTTTCTTTTTCTTTTCCTTTTCCTTTTTTCTTTTCTTTTCTTTCTTCCTTCTTCTTCTTCTTCTTTTCCCATTTTCTTCTTTCTTCCTCTTCCTTGGCCGAACAGGGGGAGGACCAGAGGGAAGGGCTCGATGGCTCGAGCTCCGACGAGGGTGGCAGTGTTTGGTCGACGATGACAGAGTAAGGGGAGGCCGGCGGTGAGGTTCGATCGGTGGAGGATTTAAAAAGTTTGAAAAATTAGGAGATCCGTCCCTTTTCTTTTTATTTTTCGATCATTGACCGGTCATCGGTGGCCAAAACCTTTAGGGAAGAAGGATAGAAAGATGAGGATCCTATCCTAAGGGTGAGATGCTACAAACGACGGCGTCGGTGGTCGGAAAAGAGAGGAAAGAGCCCGACCGAAACAGAGCAAAACAGGATTCATCCTTTTCATAGATTTTTCGACGAGCTCGATGGCCGGCGAGGGTGCACCGTGCTGTGGAAAGGAGAGGCAGGAAGAGGGGAAAGAGGAAAAGGGCTTACCTCAAGCTTCAGTAATGTCTTCGGCTTCAATTTTCGGTGAGCATGAGTACGGAAGGTCACGGCTTCAACGGAAGAAATCAAGGAGAAAGGAGAGGAGGAAGGTCAATGATCATCGTGGGTTGCTTAGGAGGGAGAGAGGGGGTCATATAGAGTGGAGGGAAGGTCGAATCCCCCTCATATTCGACTTCTCCTCCGATGATTTGGGTGGAAGAAGACTCCCAGCGGGAGTCTTCTTCGTTCCATTCTTTTTTTTTCTTTTTCCAAAATTAGGCTTTTAAGATTGGGCTCGGTCCAGGGCCCAAACGGTCGGGTTATTACATTCTTCTCCCTTCAAATAATTTTATTCTCGAAATTAAGTTATGTTGTTTGAGATATATTCTAAATATATATATATATGCATTATGTCATTCTCACGCTTCTAATAATGTCTTACATATTCTTTATTTCTCATGATCTTGTTATAACAAAAATTATTTGAAATCTCAAACTCATCCCTTCTTATTGATTTCTCAATTTTTTTGAAGAACCATAATATTTTGGACTAATAACAGAACTATCAACCTATTAACAATATACTTGAAATGTCTAGGGTTCTTCTTGGTATTATCTACAATGAAATAATCGACTAGCAAAAATTACTCGACTATAATCTGATTAAATCAAGATCTATAATATCCTTTCATTATCAATAAAATTCTTCCTTATTTGCAACTAATGTATTCTATAATAATATCTTTTGAATCAAGAAATTAATATTTTTAATCAATTTAATCCATCATGCTTTTGCTGCACACTCTGATCTTAATTTATCAAATATATAAGTCTATCAAAGATAAAAATATCCTTATATGTTAGATTAATCTAAAGTAGATCCAACTTTCAAATTTCATATAAGATTTAGGACAAAATTTTAAGTTTCTTTGTCTTTATTGCTCTTTGGCCATAGCACATCAAAATTAAATATTGATCAACTTTCTATATTTGAAATCATTGCATAAGCTTGATCACTTCTCAAGAATCCAACATGTCAAGAATTAATCGGAGTTAACCTTAGATTTATCTTACAATCATTTGGATTTTAAAAGAATTAATTCTAACTTGACAAACTAGAAGAACTCAAGCCAACATCCTTATAAGTAGAATTAACTTGATTATTTCTTGTAGAGCTCTCTTCATCACAACCCTTAATATTAATCGATAAATCTATACAAAATCTTGTCACTTATATAAGTCATTCAAAATTTAACACTAGCAAATATCTTAGTTCAATTCAAAAATCCAAACTTTGATTTGAATAATTAATACACTTCATCATCATCAATAATCATAAGAAAAATAAAGAATCTAATCCAAAGATGGAAATACAAATTATTAAAGATTTCATTATAATGTATATATCATATTCTGATAAAATAAATTTTTTTATTCAATTAAACAACAATATCAAAATACCTTAGATCTACTTAGAAAAGCAAGCTTTTGACTTGAAATTCAATGCAATTTGAAAGATCAAAAAAATCACATCTAAATATGATATTTTGAATAACCAAAGATTTCATCAAGATGCATATCTTATATTCTCATATTAAATTTTAAATATATTTTTTATCTAAAATTGAGTTTCATATATGATCTCTTATAGGTTCAATGCTCAAAAATATTTATTTCTCATATGATATAATTTCTTCTTAAACCATATCCTAATTAACTTTCTTTTGATAAGTCCAAAATTTATTATGCTCAGACAATTATCATTGAAATTAAAAAAGTATCATGATCTTCAATCATATAAGTTTAATATTCTAAAATTATCGAGTGTACCTAACATAACCTATCAATACCTCCCACTTCCTTCCATGGTCAACTCTTTTTATATTCAGGTCACCTTACTAATTGAAATCCAAGATATAACTCGTCAATTTTATTATAGACATCATATGCCACTTATACATAAATTTTATCATAGTATCTATTGATTCAAAATTCAAATTTTAAATCCTTTCTTTTATGTCTATCATGTTTCTCGTGATCATAACTTCAAGTTTAAATATCACTAAAGTCACAATCTCGACTAATTATAACCTTAAGCTCAAATATCACTTAAGTCATATTCTCTAGTGATCATAATCTAAACTCTAATATCATTCTATCACATCCTTAATGATCATAATCTTAAACTCTGATATTATCTATCATACTCTATTGATTATAATCCTAGAAATGTCACAGTCCCTAGTGACCTTAAAGTTTTAATACTATTTCAGTCATATTCTCTGATATCACTCTGTTACATCCTATTGATCATGCATAAAATTTTGATATCACTTCATAATCACTAACGGTCTTAAACTTAAGCTATGATACTATTCTATCATATCATAATCACTTATATCATAATCCTCAAATGATCATAACCTAAGCTCTGATACCATTCTGTCACATCCTATTGATCATACATAAACTTTTGATATCACTTCATAATCTCTAGTGATCTTGAACCTAAGCTCTTATACCATTCTGTCATGTCCCGAACCCAACAGTCGGTTCGGATACGTGATGGCCGCACACTCCTTAAAGCAAGTCATAAAGAATATGCAAGGCCAAAAATATTTCATTACAACCTCAACATCCATAATATCTAATTTCAATAATAACTAGTAAAATTTGTATAATTATAAATTAAACTCCTTCAATCCTCTGATCAGATATCATGATACTCTATCTATACATCTGCTCATCCGTAAATCCAAACCATAGCCAATCATGAGCATCCTGTAACTCTGAGAAGAAAAAAAAAGATGAAGGAGTATGAGCTTTGCAGCCCAGTAAGAATTTTCATATCACACTAGTATAATAATATAATCTAAAAATAAGAATAAATAATAAAATATAAAATTTCATGTTCAATATCCAGAATACTGCAAACATCCATAAATTTTCTGTCTTGTTAAAAGAGATGCATCATCAAATGTTAACAGGTGAAATACTTTTGTTCAATAATTGTTTCACGTCTTATTTTTCATTTCTCTTTTCATAATCACATGATTTTTAACATTTTCTTTCTGACTCTGGACTAATCAAGTCTATACCTCAGTCATCATCCAAATCAATTTTTACTTAAAAATCTTTCAAGGCTGTTCCAGGATAAGCTCCTGATCGGCTGTCTCACGTACGAAAGTCCGTGAGAGGCTGTCCCAGGCATAAACTCTTGATAGACTGTCCCAGGCATGAGCTCCTGGCTGGCTGATCCATCTATAAGCCAGTGGGGGCTGTCCCAGGTATAAGCTCTTGACAGGCTGTCTCAGGCATAAGCTCCTAGCGGACTGTTCCACATGACAAGGCTAGTCCATAACATATCTCTCTTTTTTATTTAATCATTATGTGTTGATTTCATCAAATCAATTCTGATTTACATTATGATCAATTTAGATATGTCATATCCATATAATCATGCTATCAATCTCTGATACATATATATTGACATAACATACTCATGCTCAAAATCAAATAATAGTATCTCAAAAATAATAAATTCATCGATCTCAAATCCGACGATGCAAAATCAATGATGCAAGATCAATAGTAAAATAGCATATATATAATGGTGATCATGTATAGAGATTTTTACCTTTATCGGTGACTGGTCCAAATACAGAAATCAATGTTCTTCTTTAATTTATGAATTTTTCTAACAAGATATTCCACTTAACATCTTATGTAGATAATCATATCTCTTCATGACCCTGATCAAATATAAAAATCATATACAGAGAAAATTATCGATAATCGATCCTAATAACACAAATCCAGAACTTCTCCTAGGATTACCTAAAATCAGAATTCATCTACATATCTGGACCCTCCATTAGTCCACAAGACTTCTAGAGAGAGAAAGTCCATGAAGAGAGAGAAAATTTTTAGAGAGAGAAAATAAAGAGAGAATCTTCGTACTCTTTAAATGAGATA